>NC_136509.1:15904520-15989520 GCF_053919585.1 Euprymna scolopes | reverse complement strand
CTTGATATCTTTGTTAAAGATATTTATTAGCTTCATTTAATACTTATATAGAGATAACATTTTGTCTGTGTGGATGAGGCGTCTATGGAGGTAGTATGTTCTTGTGCCGTCAATCATGTCCAGCTAAAAATCTTAAGTAATTCGCATTAGTTTTTTTTTATTGGCGCCTGCACTGAGGATTGAACTTTCAACCACCAGAAGAGTGTAATTTTGAACTAAATTTTACCCAGTACTTTATCCGATACGCTAGGGATCTTTCTTTAGTCATGGCTAACAGAACAAGAGTATGCTACCATGTGTTGCAATATTTTTTTTATATAATTACAGGATATGATGAGAGAAGAGTGGAAGGTTCTACTTATAGACACTGGCGATAGGAACTGACCAATCAAATGGTGTCACGTTCCGCTAGCAACCAATCAGAAACCGGAATTGCTCCATAAAAATATTGGATCGTTTAGAATTCCCGCAAATTAATTTGTTTGTATCCACACCGAAAAAATATTTGCTCTTTGTCTGTTAAAGTTTAAATTCCAAGGCTTATACAGATCTGAAATTAAACATGGCTTCCACTTCAAAAGTTCTGTTCGAAATTTAGTGCAGATTTCCGAGTTCGACAGAAAGATTAGCGAGTTCCAAGAGCAACACGTGAAAAAAGTTGGAGGTTCCATTAGTCGAAACGTTGTGAGAACAGCATTAAATATAAAAACAGTATTTCGAATAATCCGAATGGCATAGATTCATCATAGTTTATCACACATAATTATTTGGGAAACCTTCACGGATATTTTTCGCTTTAGACACGGCATATTCACTGTGACATCTTCATGTTCTAAATTGCGTGCCTACTGTTCGAATGCAACTATGTCCTCGCGTGTTAACTGCCCTGTCTTCATGCTTTTCTGTACTTATATGTACATTGTTCAACCCAGGTCACTCTGAAGTGACTCTCCCCTTTAGATATGTTGAACCTGCTTCCTCTGAAGGAGGAAGTTTAATGGGAATATAAAATCGCTCGTATATTCCCGTCAGAGTATATGATGACATCAGGATTACGCAGTTTTTGCAGAGAAGTATCAACATCCTTAGCTGGTATTTCCGAATGTTCGTCTATTTGACACTGACCAGACTCAACGTTGCCTAACTGTTTTGATCTAGCAAGAAATGGTGTGTCAACGTGATTATACTTCATTATCCAGGTCACTCCGCCCCTGCCTGTCCACCGTTCACATTTTTTTGTTTCCACAAACTCTGCGTATCTACCGTCTTGTATCTCTACCCCTCTAGTCCTTACATACACATAATCCGGTCTCGTCACCGTTATAGACACTACGTATCCAGTACCCTCTCCCTCCCTTCTTGCGTCGACTCCTTTAACATTACACACACATATACGTATCTCTATGTATAAACAAAGTATCTTTCCAATGTTTCGTTAACGATCTAGACGGCTTTATAAATATTAATTCCTATTGCTAATGGAAAGATCTCGAAGCAGATAAGATGGCATTTTTCAGCTATATCAATAATTTGAAGAATACGGTTAATGCTTGCAAAATATGACGATATCCCGAATGTAATTTGTTATCAAGTGATCTTCGTCTCAGTTGCTGCCTATCAGTGAACGCATCTGCCCAAATAAACATCAGAACAGCATGACGCCATTCGATTGCCGATTCCTTTCGTAATGTTTCGATGCAGCAAAGACGACTAGATGTCATTTGCATATCTGCCAGAATAATTAATCCTGCAACTTTCGGGCCCGGCGCCGAAATTGTAACCATAAATTATTTTAGCATTAGAACAACGAAATATAAGAGCGTGGACTCGGCCGAACGATTTCAATCTCGGCGCGTTGGCGGCTCTACAAAGAAATCACGCATGAACATCCTGGTTTAATCCAATCTCATAATAACATCCGATTACGCCATGATAACATGTCGACCATCAGCCTATAAATTCATTAATTAAGGATACATACTTTACGTATATATATATATATATATATATATATATATATATATATATATATATATATATATATATATATATATATATATAACTACTTAATTTACTCACATGAAATTAATATACGAAAGTATAGATTAATGCGTAAACATTTAGTATTTACTTCAAAAGTGCTTAATACGTAGGTAGAGCTAGTTAGTAAGTTATAAAATATATATGGCGATTAAGCTACACCGAATATTCCGCGTTTCATCCACTCTAGGACTCTTCAGGCTTATGCGTATAAGCCTGAAGAGTCCTAGAGTGGATGAAACGCGGAATATTCAGTGTAGCTTAATCGCCACATATTTTATAACTTACTATATATATATATATATATATATATATATATATATATATGTGTGTGTGTGTGTGTGTGTGTGTGTGTGTGTGTGTGTGTGTGTGTATACCAAACACACACATCCATAATATTCGTCAAATAAATATTAACAATTATTTTTATACCTACAGACACTAGTGTTTCATACTCACGCAATTAGTGTAAGAACTTCGTGAGTTCGTAATTAAAGGATACTCTAACATCAAAGTCTGACCTCCAAGCTCGCTATGGGCATGGAATATGTGCTTACATTAGAGATGGCTTTCCATGTCCTAGGGACATCTCCAGAGGAGACTATAACTTATCCTATATATGCTTCCAGGTTGCACTTGCTTACACCACTGCATTTATATTGCCCTCTGTCACAACAGTGGAGTTACTATCTTTAAGAGAATATCGGAGAAAATTGACTACATTCTGTCTGCTCATCCTTCTGCTAACATTCACGTCTGTGAAGACTTCAATGTTCATAATATGGAATGGTTAACCCACTCAAACGAGACAGATGATGAGGGGAGGTTCTGTCACAATATCTTCACTGCTTATGCCTTAACTCAGATTATTCACGAACCCACCTTTGTGCCCGACACTGAGGATCAGTATGCAAGTCTCCTAGACTTTTTTTTTATCACGACGTGTCCTGAGCTATGTTCCTCTTCCGTCTTGTCTCCATTGGGATTTTCAGATTACTCTGTGGCATCAGTTAAGATAAAAACGAAATGTAATAAGTCCTCAGGTGTACTTCTAAATCGTACAGTATATCGACACCCTATGGCTGACTGGCATTTGTACTGTTGTGTAGTCGATTCGTATATATATATATATATATATATATATATATATATATATATATATATATATATATATATATATATATAAAGTTATAAACTATAACTTACTACTTAGCTCTACCTACTTATTGAGCACTGTTGAAGTAAATACTTAGTGTACGCATAAATCTATACTTACGTATATTAATTTATGTGATTAAATGAAGTAGTCATTATATATATATATATATATATATATATATATATATATATATATATATATATAGTAATGTGATTGATAATTCAAAATTCAAATTCGAATTAAAAATTAAAAATTAAAAATCTGCTTCATAAGAAGGAAAAACAACAGTCAATAAATAAATATATAAATAAATAATTAAAACTACTAAATTCAATAAGTTCCAAATATAGCATATCATAATCTAAATAGAATAAACACTAATTATCTCCCTTTGATCATTTAATTAGTAAAATAAGATTATCTCCCCCTTTTTAAAAAATATTTGCTTAATTTCAAATTAGGCGTTTACTAACATATTCTAACCACTAAAAAATGTTCCATTGGCGTTCATTTTGAAATTTCAACATTTCGTGTATTTATAAGCTACAATCAACATCCAAATGAATGCTTTGACGATAATTACGGTTTTCAAAAGGCGAACAATTAAAAGGATTATATATATATATATATATATATATATATATATATATATATATATATATATATATATATATATATACATATTCCTTTTAATTCTTAACTTTTATTAAAAACATATTATAATAACTTTATATTTAAGCCAAATTCAGATTTATAATTTTATTCTATTTTTTGTTCTCAACCCATATTACTTTGCTTATCAACTCTAACAAGTAAATATTTTCCTTTTTATTTTAATTTTTTTCAGATACATCTGCCTTACTTAAAAATTGCTAGATTTATTTATGGTGTCTTTTACATATAAAAAAAAAACCACCCAATACTTTTGCTGATGAGGAGACTTTGTTTCAAAAAAAAAACTATATGTCAAAATTATTGTCCGTGGCTTAATGTCTATCACAATAAAAACATCGTTTCCGAAACAATCGTACAAATGATTTACTTTGTTGTTGTTCCTTCTTATGAAACATATTTTTAATTTTTAATTCTAATTTGAATTTTAAATCATCAATCACATTACTAAATATTAAAGTTGACATAGGATATTTGCCTATCGAGCCTATTATATACCTAAATTACAACGAGCACTGTTCTTTTCTTGTATTTTAATTAAATTAGTAATTTTACTATCACATTGAAATACACTCTGCTCTATAGACTACTGTTCTAACCCCATTTATATATATATATATATATATATATATATATATATATATATATATATATATATATATATACGTTTTGTGCGTGTTATCTAACGGCCCGTGAATCATCTAATGTTCGTGTATGTATTACATATAATTCACAGTACATTTATAACGACATACCTGTTCCTGCCTTGCCTTCTGTTTTTGGCCATTGCCTGGGGGATTCGGCAACGTTTTAATGGAGCTATAACAAGCATGCATGCAAAACAAACACAAGACGATGTATGTTTTTTTTATATATCGGTTTATTTCACTCCCAGGCATTTAGTCTTCTGCAGCATGGAGTGAAATAGGTGATCTCGGACTGGTGGCCTTTCTCCGCATTCATTTAAGACCTTCGTCCCCTTATGGGGAGACATGTTTAACCCATCTTGATTCCTTGGCTTCTTGGACCCAACTCTCTAACTTACTCAAAAACGGAACCCTTGACACATCAGATCCGGCACCCGCTTGGTCTAATTCCGGTGCAACTCACCCAGTTTGATTGATTGTCAACCTGGCCCCTTGGCCTCTGCACCTGCATGCTTGCTTAAACCCGTTGCTTTCTCGTGATTCAAATCTCCGTTGTTTAATTATCCCTTGCTAGATAGACAGGTAGACAGATAAAAAGTCAATAAATGTTTTCTACCCGGCGTTGCCCCGTTATTATTTAACACCTACATTTACATCAGATCTACCTCTGCATTCCATGTTTAAAAGGAATATGTTCTCTACAGTGTCAGACCTGACGGAATGGTAAATTTCAGGAGTGGACCGCTTCATACACTTCAAAAAATTCCAGCATAAACCTAACAGCTAGCCGTGGTTATCTCCGGAATGTGCTGCTGCCAATACGCACAGAAATTACTTTTTCCATTGCTTCTAAATTAATAGGCGTATTGAGACTAAAGCCACCTTTAGAACTGCCAGCGACCGCTGTAAAAGAGTAACAAAGAACGCGAGAGAGTTGTATGCTCAGTCTGTTAAGTCCAAAGAAGCTGAGCAGCAGCTTGTTTACCACCAGTTTGGGCAAATAGCAAACAGTGCCCTGAACAGAAGCGTGTGCTCTATTCCAACCATCATCAATGGCCCTGAGGTAATCTCGTAGGCATCATACAAAGCCAAATTCTTTGCGTGATGTTGCCAAGCTAATCAAAAAACTTGATTCCAGTAAAGCAACTGACCCTGACATCATTCCAATTATACTTCTAAAAAAACTTCAACCAGAACTAGCTCCCATACTTACAAAGCTGTTTAAGCATTGTCTTAAGGAGAATTGCTTCCCAACACGCTGGCAAACCTCATCAGTATTCACCGTATTTGAGAGTTCAGATGATCAGTCATCTCCTCTAAGTACAGACCAATAAGTCTCCTGTGCGTCATGAGTAAGTTGCTGGAATTTGTGTTAAATAGAAAATTAGATCACCACCTCAGCAAAAATAACCTCCTTAGTGACATGCAATATGGTTTCCCTTCTGCTAAAGCTACAGCTGAGGTGCTAATGGTTATATCTCATAGTATTAGCGAATCTTTAACGAAGACTTTCTTTTTAGGGCAATTGCTCCTGACATATCAAAGGTCTTTGATATAGGAGCGCAGAAAGGCCTACTTCACAAGATCTCCAGCTACAGTATAGCTGGAAATGTCTACTCAATTATTAAATCATTTCTCTCTGATAGGTTCATAAGAGTAGTGGTTGATGGGCAGAAATTAGAAGCCCACAGTATTAATGCTGGAGTTCCTCAGGGGTCCATCCTGAACGCCACTCTATTCTTGATCTACATTAATGATCTTCCAAATCACATCCCAAGATCATTCGTAGACATTTATACTGACGACACTACCATCTATGGCATCACTTCAAAGGCGGTAAATGACCAAGTTCTCTCTGATTCTTTGACCTTGAGCACATGGCACAATGGGGAAAGAGGTGGCTGGTTAATTTTAACGCATTTAAAACTAAGCTTCTATCTTTATATCATCAACGCTCTGATCCCAGTCTGGCATCAATTGAAATGAATGTCTCTTGTCTTGAGGAGGTCTCATGTTTTGACAAGCTCCTGAGTCTGACCTTTACTCCTGATCTGAAATGGAACACGTACATAAAATTAACCTCGGAAAGAATGTCACAGAAACGTATGGAATGCTTCAGACTGCTTTTAGACTACCTTGCACTAATTAAGCTTCAGGCTTTAAGTGATATAAGAGATTCAAGGAAGGCAAGAAGTTTGCGAGGGGTTTTGAGAAGTGTGAAAAAAGTAAGGGAGTCAGAACACTAGAATTGATTGGCTGAATAAAAATTCCGTGGATAAGGACCGTCGTGCGTCTATAGAGACAATAAGTGCACAGTTTGATACCAGTGTGAGATTCTAAACGTATTGTTATTTGATTCCTAAGTTGAAATGAATTCATTAACATTCATTAATGTAAAAATCTAACATACAAGGTGTGGGTGATAGTGCTTTGTTATTAAGTAAACACGATCCATGTGACAACATCACAGGTAAAATAAGCATAATCCACAACATAGTAATGTTCTATATGTGTACATACGCTCAGAAACGCTTGGTTTCCATTGACACACTGGCCAACATTCTGTATTGTAAACTGTAACACAAAAAGGGGAAAAAGCAAGGCAGCAAAGTGACTCAATAATACGCCAGGACAGTCTCCCAGGATTCTTCAAAGATTCTTGTACAACCATCTGTCAGCGTTCTCCCTGTGGCCTACTTCTATGCAGTCGAGCAGCGAGATTTCGCACATGAGCAGCGAGATTTTGCTTCACTTTGCGAGATTGCTAGATATAAAAGTTGCGGGCGCCACTATTTTGATCCCTCCCCCCCCCCGTTAGCTTGATTCCACATAATGCGCGGACGCTTTAATGGTAATCCGTTATTTTTGGTTTCCACAAGTTTCTCTGCATAAACACCTCACACGTATAAGGTGTTGGTGATATTGCAGTTTTATTGCTACATATGAAAATAGAGAATCCCTGCCCCTGTGATGGAGTCACCGATACAATTACGTTGGGTTTGGTGTTACCACTTCCATTGCTGAAACCATAAAAATGTCCCCAAACAAATGTAAAGGCCGTTGAGCTCAGAAGAAATATGTGTACGTCATTATCGACAGGAATTCAATTCGGGTTACCTGATCAGCATCCTGTGTAAGTTGGTCTTTCTTATTTCAAATAACTACATACAATAATCACACGGACATATCAAAACGTAACTGCATGCTTTATGCCAACATTATTAACCCTTTCTTTTTTTTAATAAAATAATTTATTTGCAAAGTAAGCAATTGTTTTAAGTTGGAAAACTAAACTATGCTAACGTAAACTAACTTAGCAGCTGATTACAAACGGATGCGCTATTCGGCAACGGCTCCACCCGAAAGTATATAACGGAATTACAAGTACGCAGAAGAAAATCCTAATGTCAGAAGAACACAAGGTAAAAAACTGCAGATGACATGTGCTAGTGATTCAATCCTTCCAAACAATATTTAAATACTAGCATACCGCCTAGCGTTTGCTGATCGTAAAAAAATGCTTAAATGTGTAAATAAATATTTACGTTAACATGTTTGCTTGTTTTTTTTTTTTTCAACTTAAAAAAAAAATCCTTATTTTGCGATTTTTTTTTTTTATTTAAAAAAAAAGGTCACTTACACCTGAGGGTATCGTGTACCTGTATAAGGCCACCATTCGTCCATGTATGAAATAGTGTTGCACATCTGCTACTAATCTCTCACTCTTAGACAGGATTAAAAAAAAGTCGCCAATCTAAGAGGTCCTGCACTATCAGCTAGCCTTTAATCTCTGTCCCATCGACGAAATGTTGTTCCACTATATATAAAGTTTAAAGTTGAGACCGTTTCTCAGAAAGACAGGTCATTTTTATATATAAAGCTATAAACATACTTAATTTATCCATCTATCTATCTATCTATCTATCTATCTATCTATCTCTATCTATCTCTCTTTATATATATACGTATAAAGATATATATATATAAAAATATATATATATATAAAGATATATATATATAAAGATATATATATATAAAGATATATATATATAAATATATATATATATATATCTTTATATATATATATATATATATATATATATATATATATATATATATATATATATATATTAGTGATGGGGCGATTCCAGTGTTTCCCTATTCCGATACAATTACCGATTCCGCACTAAATTCCCGATTCCGATTCTTCATAAATCTCCAACTATTTAACTATAAAGTTGGTATATTCTCCTGAATTCCGTAAATCGGTCTCTTCCCAAGGAGGAAGTTTCGATGGAAATATCACAAGTGGTCCTCAGTCGGTTGTTTTGCACTTCTTGTAGGGAGGTGTCAAGGCCATCCTATAAACAGCACTTATTCTTAATTGGTCACGCATCTGATACTGGCCAGGCTAAACGTTGCTTAACTTTGGTGATTTAACAAAAACGTTATTATGCTCGTTTTAGGGTCTTGATATAACTAGAAATGATTCATCTGTGTTTTGTTTTAAGGTAAAAATATTTATTTTTACGAAAAACCTCAAATTTGAAAGTTTGTGAAGATTGTAAAATAAAACGGATTAGAATTATTATCTGGGGAAAAAAAGCTCCTTGAAATGTACATCTGTTTTTTGTTTCATTATATTTACGAGAATGTACTCACTAACTCCGTCATAAAGAAAGAAAATAATCAGAAGAGAACAAGGAATAAAAATCTCAGATAAGCGTTTACAAGAGACTTTTCTGAGACAAAAAAAAAAACTTTAAAAAAAAACAACTTGATGCGCTTTGAAAGAAAAAGTGCAGTTTTTTTGCGGAAATCTGAACGGATCCCTTTACAGACAACACGAAACAGGATGTCTAAAAAGTGCAAATATGTTCTCGTTTCACAGGAGAAAAAAAAACGAACAAACAAGGAAACTGATTATTTGTTGGTTCTTATCCAGTATGTAATTAATCATGACTTTGAAATAACAACGTTCCAGTGTTTAGTTTTAATGGATTGCAACAAAGTTACCAAAAAGCCAAACTCAAGAATTTGTTTTTTAGAGAAGTGTCTATTTTCGAACAATATTTTTTGTGATGTAAATGCGTTTTAAAATTTAAGCGTTTCGTAGCAAAACGATTTTAGCGTTATGCACAAACAAAAAATAATATTTCAAATTTAAGCCCAACGCACAGCTGAAATGGGGTAATGGGAAGAGATGGAGGGATTGCGAACTTGTAGATATGTATCTTCAATGTTCTTGGTCCCATGTAATGCTTCTTCATGTTTTGTCTCTGCAGCAGTTTTGTCTGGCCCGCTCATGTGGCTCATGTGTTTTTGTTTCCGCAATCAAGGCTTTTCCTTAATATTTCAGCTGTTTTCATTATTGTTATTCGTTGTATTTTTGTAGCCATTCCTCTGATTCCAATTTCTCCCATTCTTTTTTTTCAAAGCTTTTCAGAATTGTTCCTAGTGCTCCTACTATTATAGGTATTATCCTAGTTTTCTTCATCATCCATATCCCTTTCAGCTCTCTGGCTAGCTCTGTGTATTTTCTCCGTTTGTCTTTTTCTTTAAATATTCATCCTGTGGTCAGCTGGAACAACTACGTCTACGATTTGACAGGACTTTTCTTTCTTCTGAATTAGTATAACATCCGGTCTTTTTGCTTAGATGGGTTTATCTGTTTGGATGTCCATGTCCCATAGGATTTTGTCATTCTCGTTTTCAAGTACTGTTGCGGGTTTATGCTTGTACCATTTGTCTGTGCATTCGAGATGCAGTTGTTTGCATAATTCTCAGTGTATTGCTCTTCCCACTTAGTCACACCTGCTCTTGTATTACTTTTGGGCCAGTTTGCCGCAGTCGCTTACTATATGGTTTATCGTTTCGTCTCTTTGTCCACAGAGTCTGCATTTGCTGTTTTCTTGTGTTTTGTTGATTTTTGCTTTGATATGGTTGGGTCTTATCGCGTTATCTTGTGCTGCAGTTATTAGGGATTCGGTTTCTCTGTTTGTGTCTGTTTCGCATCCATGCCCAAGTGTTTTCTTATCTTTTCATCTCAACATTCTCATCTTTTGCCATCTTTATGAATCCCGCGTGTAGGTGTTTCTATTCCCATTTTTTTCTTTTCTCGTCTTATTCTTTGTCTCTGTTTTCTCGGCTTTTTTTTTTCTCTCGCTGCCAGGATTATCCTTTCAGTGTTTTGCATTATGCATTTTTCTAATTATTTTTTGTGTCTTCTATACAAACTGGTCCTCCACCGCCTTCTTTTTTTTTTACCTAGAGTCGGTCAACATTGTCCTTTGGGTATAGTGCATCGTGCATGGTTATGAGTTTCCTGGTCTTCTGATCGAGCTGTCTCAGTTCTTTAGCCCACTTTATGAACGGTCCAGAGTATCTTACAAGTGATACTGTATATGTATTTATAGCTTTTATTAGTTTTCTGCTATATAATTTAGTTTCTAGGAGTTTTCTTGTTCTCCTGAGGTATTCCTTTCTAATTCTTTCTTTCATTTCTCTTGCTTTGATGGTATCTGCTTCCAGAACTCCCAAGTATTTATAGGCATCTTGTTCCCCTAGGGCCCTTATCTCCGTTTTGTTGGTTGGGTAGTTCCATGCCTTATGCCGTTCCCAGTTTTCCCTTTCTTATAACTAGTAGTACGCACGTTTCCATACCAAATTCCATTTGGATATCCTGGCTGAAGATCCCGGTAGTGTTTATTAATGTCTTTAGTTCCTTTTCGGTCCTTGCAAAAAGTTTCAGATCGTCCATGTACATCAGGTGGTACATTTCTTTTCCTCTGTGTTAGAGCAGTTGTATTCAGCTTGGCACTTTCTCAATATTTTATCCAGGAGTATCATGGTCATGATGAACAGTAATGGTGATAGTGAATCTCCTTGGAAGATGTCTCTTTGTATGTTAATTTCTGTTATGTGTTGTCCATCAGCTGTCAGTTCTAGTCTCCATGTTCTTATTGTCTTTTCAATCACGTCAATGATCATGCTTGGTATTTTATACATTTTAAAGCATTCTATTAGCCATACTTGTGGGATCTTGTCGTACGCTTTTTTGTAGTCGATCCATGCCATGGCTACATTTTTTTCTTCTTCTTTTTGCCTCCTTTAGGATCTTTTGATCTATGTATAGATACAGGTTATGTGTTCCTCTTTTTCGTTACCGGCATCCTTTCTGTTCCTCGGGGAGAAGTTCACGATTATTCAGGGAGTGGTAGATTTCTTCTACAACCTGAGATATGACAACGATGTAGTTTTCATTGTAACATAAATGCAGTAAATACTAGACTTAAACAAAAAGGTAAAAAGCAGCAAGACTCTTTCTTCACGTCAACAAAACAACGGTAATTAATATAACACAGGTGCTACATAATGAAAACCTAATTGTAGACAACCAAAATGTTGAATATGTGGAGGATTTCAACTACCTGGATACAGTTTTCACAAACAAAGTAGATGACACCAAAAATGTAGAACAACGTATTGCAATGATAAAGACAGCAACGATTGCGCTAACCAATGTCTGGAAAGACATATCCATTTCACAACGCACACAGAAATGATTTCTCCTAATCCTTTTTTTTTTTTTTTGTGTTATTATAATTGCATCTTCTCGGGCATCCCTCTGATTCCAATCTTTCCCATCCTTTTTTTTTTTAATTTTTTAGGTATCGTTCATAGCGTTCCTTTTATCAGCGGTGTTTTTTTGTCCTTTATGTAATTCTCAATGGCAACATACGATGCAGAATGTTGGATCTTGAAAAAAGTCGACAAGAGGAAAATTTCTGCTTCATTCAAATTGTGGTGCTACCGTAGGCTTCGTTGTATTAACTGGGTGGACAAACGTACAAAGGAATGGGTTCTGCCGAAGATAGTGGGATTATGCCGAAGACTGCTGGACAGCATCAATAACAGGAAATTGCAATTTTTGGACATGTGTCCAGAACAAAGAGCCTAATAAAAGATCTGCTCTTTGGTACAATCACTGGCAAAAGAGGACGTCGAAGACCAAAAACAAGAATGTCAGACAACGCGAAGGACATCGCGGACATTTACATGGCTGAGTTGTTCAGAAAGGCGCAGAACCGGAGTCAACGGCGATGATTCGTGAAGAGTGCCACGGCTGGTCAGTAATGATTATACTGTCAAAGAGAGATGATTATTATTATTATTATTATTATTATTATTATTATTATTATTATTATTATTATTATTGTTGTTGTTATTGTTATTATTATTATTATTATTATTATTATTATTATTATTATTGTTGTTGTTGTGGTGGCAACCACTTATTTGCATATGCGAATAACATAACACTATAAATGGCAAGCCTTGGTGTGCCTTGGTGTGTCTTACTCAAATGCCACCGGAAGTGACGCCGAAGAGCGTACATGTCCTCCCACCAAGACTCTCTGACTCGACACCGTCATTTGTACATATTGTAAATATACCTTTTCTTTAATACACTTATTATTGCGTTATCTTGTTGTTTGCGTCTTCATTGTATTTCCTTACTAATTATTGTTCAACCTTGCAACCACAACAATTATTATTATTATTATTATTATTATTATTATTATTATTATTATTATTATCATCATCATCATCATCACCATCATTATTATTATTATTATTATTATTATTATTATTATTATTATTATTATTATTATTATTTCTTCCCCCGGAGTCTGAGTGACAAGTCTCCTCAGACTTCTTTCGATAACTTTTGCAAAAGAGTTGGTTTACCGCAACAGACGCTTATCATTGGTCTTCACTGGAATTTGAGTGGCAATAAGCCCCAGCCCTCTTCGCACAGTCCTCTTTGTTGACTAGTACTTTCTCTCCTCGGTCTTTTTATTTTCTTTGACCCTCATTAATTGGTGTGGTGCCCGTTTATGGTGGCACTCACAAAAAAGGGGCGTCAGTATCTTAAAATTATACAGTTTAGTTTTCATGATTCCATGTGATGTACTCCTGTGTTCTGCATCTGTAGCTGTTTCTGTGTCCGGTTTGTATGTAGTTTATGTGTGGTGTTACTCTCCAAATGCAAGAGGGTGCTTTAATATTTATGCAGTTTTCATTATTGAAATTCATTGTATCTTCTCGGGCATCCCTCTGATTCCAATCTCTCCCATTCCTTTTCAAAATTTTTCGGTATGGTTCCTAGCGCTCCTCCTATTAGTGATGCTATCTTTACTTTTTTTCATTTTCAAGATCCCTTTGAGCTCTCTGGGCAGTTTCGTGTATTTGCTCCGCTTCTCAGTCTCTGTGGTCTTGACTCTGTGGACTACTAGAACGGCAAAATCTACAATCTGACAGGGTTTTTCCTTCTTGTTAACTATTATAGCATCCGGTCTTTTTGCTTGGATGGATTTATCCGTATATATATCCATGTCCTATAGGACCTTGTCACTTTTATTTTCCAATACTGCTGCTGGTTTGTGCTTGTGCCATTTGTCTGTGTGTTCAAGATGCAATCGTTTGCATAATTGCCAATGTATTGCCTTCCCCACTTGATCGTGTCTATTTTTATATTCTTTTTGGACTTGTTTGCTGCATTCACTTATTATGTGGTTAAATATTCTGGTCGTATTTATTAGTGTTTCTAGTCCTGCCTTTGTTTTTGCAAACAATTTCAGATCATCCATGTACATTAGTTGGTTCATTCTTTCTTCTGTGTTAGTGAATTTGTATCCAGCTCAGCATTTTCTTAGTATGTTGTTCAGTAGCATTATGACAATAACGAACATTAATGGTGATAGGGAATCACCTTGAAAGATCACTCTTTGCATTTTGATTTCAGTTATGCATTGTCCATCAGCTGTCAGTTCAAGTCTCCATGTTTTCATTGCATTTTCTATCAGGTTGATTATCTTACCTGACATTTCTTCCATTCTCAGGCATTATATTATCCATGCTTACAGGATTCTATCATATGTCTTGTTATAGTATATTCATGCTATGGCTAAGTTCTTTTTTTTACATCAGAATCTTTTGGTCTATGTATAATAGGTCATGCGTTTCTCTTTTTCCTTTTTGGCATTCTTTCTATTCCTCTGGGAGTAGTCCGCGGTTATGAAGAGGCTGATAAATTTGTTCCCACCGTTTTGCTGTTATTATTATTATTATTATTATTATTATTATTATTATTATTATTATTATTATTATTATTGGCTCACATGGAGCTTTCACACAAGTCAACAAACGATCTGATTGGAAACCTGTGGTGTTCTCTGGAAGCTGAGTGACAACAAGTCTCCCCAGACGTCCAGCTCTCTCGACCTCCTTCTATAGCATTTGCAAATGAATTTGCATCATCGCAACAGCCGCTTACCATTGATTTCTCGCTGGTAGTGGCCATTGGTTTATACTGGAATTTGAGTGGAACTCAGCCTCCCCAAGGTCCCAGTTAAGTTATTATGATTATTATTATTATTATTATTATTATTATTATTATTATTATTATTATTATTATTATTATTATTATTATTAGTGAGGTGATTATAATCAGCATTTGTTTCAAGGACACCATAATGCAGAATAGAATTGATTATGGTAATTTCAAATACGTGGGTTCCATTCTTATCATGAATTCACTGATAATGACGGAAGAGTTACGGAAATATGATTGATAAATTAGCTATCCGTATTCAACGTGAAAGGCACAATATATCGTATACAATGTATTGAATTTCGACTTGAAATAACGTAAAAGGGGTTATATTTCGGAAACACACAGATAAACCAACCAACACTATGATTATTGTATGCATAATTTCAATGAATTAGCTAAACGTATCGCTTTAACGCGTAGTTTGATATGCATTATTTTTTTATCTGTGTGCCAGGGTGACCTCACGTGTCTACATAACGTACGCATGTAGTCCTCGCAATTACTAAAAAAAAATAAAATACAAAAATAGAACTAAAGAATATAAAAGTAGAAATAAACTCCCGAAATTTACAGATAGTGTACGTGGATATATTTCGACTTCCTGTCGTTGAATACTCTCTGACTGTTTACTGTTTATGCCTGTTGATTTCCCATTCATAGATACTTTATTTTTCTCGATGCTTGTGTAAATTTCTTATGTTTTGGCGAGGAGTGTAGGTATCTAGTGTTCTGACCTATTTTAAATCTAGGTTATTTTTTATGTTAGTTTATATATACACTAGATACCTACGCTCCTCGCCAAAACAACACACATAAAGGAACGGGTGAACCGGAGGATAATTAGGCCTTTGTCCTGTAAGTGCCTGCTCATTGGTGATTGGGGAGGGTGCGGTGGAAACTAGAAAGCTGATTGGCTAACAAAAAGCTCAATAGAAGGTGGTTATATAAAAACGCGAGACAACCACAAAATCCTCGCATAAGCGTGATGAATCCTAGCGTGGATAAAACGCGGAATATTCTGTGTAGCTTAATTGCCATATATATAATATATTACTTACTACCTAGCTCTACTTACGTATTGAGTACTGTTAAAGTAAATACTTAAAGTTTACGCATAAATTTATACTTCGTATATTAATTTATGTGATTAAATGAAGTAATCATATATATATATATATATATATATATATATATATATATATATATATCGGAAAAGTCTGAATCACACGCCGATGTTCGCTCTACCTAGGTCTGAACGTTTCTTTCTTAGAACTGCCCGCCTATGAAACACTGTTCTGCTGGCTTGCTTCTTGACCAACTACAATATCGTTGCTACCAAGTCCAATGTAAACAAGTTCAGAAAAGTCTGACGATATTCACTCTACACAGGTCTGAACTCTTTTTAGTGCCCGGTGACACCTCAAAATCACGCGTGAGACGCGAATTTTCGAGAACTGTTCGGGACCGTGGGCATTAAATGACCACGGTCCTCATCTTGGATCATTTTGTTTTTCCTTCTTCTCAGCCCGCACAACAGAGAGACACGTTTTTACGGTAAGTCTTCTCTATTTTCCCCCCAATACATATATATATATATATATATATATATATATATATATATATATATATATATATATATATATATATAGAGAGAGAGAGAGAGAGAGAGAGAGAGGTCTTGGATATGACCTTAAACCATATCCAGTGGTGTGGTGAGGCCTTAGCTTGTGGACTTTGGGGAGTGTGGAGCCACCCTTTAATCGCCATTGCTCCCAGGTCTGCTCTGACCCGGAGTGGTAGTACCTGTTAGAGTCCCAATTATTGGTTAAATCGAAACCGATTTGAAAACAACAAATATATTCTATTAAATTTTTTTTTTTTTTCAAAATCTTTGGATTCAGCATTAAATAACCCAAAAAGGGTTGATATGCCGTAAAACAAAAACAACCAAACCAAACCATATATATATATATATATATATATATATATATAGAGAGAGAGAGAGAGAGAGAGAGAGAGAGAGAGAGAGAGAGAGAGGGGGAGGGAAAGAGAGAGAAAGAGGGAGAGAGAAAGAGACCGAACAAGAGAGTGTGCAAGAGAAAAAACGACAGAAAGAGTGAGAGAGAGAGAGAGAGAGAGAGAGAGAGAGAGAGAGAGGCAAAGGATATAGAGAAAAAGAGATAATGATGAAAAGACACTGATGTATACTTTTTGAAATAAAGTTTCTACTTTTTAACGACATCACTGTTAATCATCATGGCGCTCCTACCTTTTTGTTTTTTTTCATGTTCGTCTGTGAAACAGTTTGAGTCTAATCAGATTAACCATCAGCAAATGAAACGCGCTGCCAAAAGAAGGCGAGCCGGAGTGCGTCAACATTTCCATTTAGCAGTAAAGAATATCACACGTGTGAATCATGCAGGCAAGTCTGTTCTTTCCAACGACTAAGTCGCTTGCCTAGACACACAAAAAAAAATATGATCCGACACCCAGTGCTCCCAATCTCTTTTCCAACGAAATATTTAAAGATGTCTGTGGACATAAGCTAGGTGCTGCGTGTCAGTAGTTTTCTTTTTAAAAAACCTATATATATATATATATATATATATATATATATATATATATATATATATATATATATATATATATACTAGCAAAAGTACCCATCGTTGACTGGGTTCAAAAACAGCCTACAGAAAATGGACTCTGATTTATGAAAGTATGATAGGCTATGAAAAGGAAGGCTTGTAAACAGATAGCTTCGAACTTGGGGGTATCAAAACCAAATCCAAATATGATGAAAGTAAAAATAAAATCGATAAACCCCATAATTTATTATACCATACCTGTTCACACTGAAACACTTATCACAATATTATGTGGGTCTATATTAAAAAAACCTTGTTAACCTTTGTGACATATTTCCATTCTGTGGAGGTCAGGCGCGAACGAACACCCCATAATTTTATTATACCATATTTCTTCAAACTGAAACATAATTATCAAAGTATACTTACGCAGAGAGATATGAAAAGTCTTTATTAAAGTTTGTGCCTATTTCTATTCTATGGAGGACAGGCGTGAACGCAGACCCCACAATTTTATTATATCATCCCTATTTAAGTTAAAACATACTTATGAAAGTATTATTATGTACATCTATATCAAAAACACTTGTAAACGTTTTTTTTTTTTAATTTTAAAATTTTTTATTTCCATACTTTGTGGACCTGGCGCGAACGCAGACCCCACAATTTTAATGAATCATCATTATGCCAGATCAAACATTCCCATTCCTGTGTCTCGATGCATCTTCTATCATTATATGTAATCAATTTTCTATAATAGTCAACCATATAGGAACCTATTCGTGACCAAACACACACACAGACGTTTAGCTTTATATATATATATATATATATATATATATATATATATATATATATATATATATATAGTCTTTGAAGTTTTTTTAACATTTGAAACTACACAAAAAATTACTTTTTATCATTCGTTAAAAAAAAAAAACAAAAAAAAAACACTTAGTCAGTAAGTCATTTAATCACCTGCAATCACTGCATAAACTCTCTCGAATTTACTATAATACCAATTTTTTTTCTTTTTTTTTTTTTTTTTTTTTCAAGGGATCATCAGTTGTTTACCATGAAACACTGTTTCGGGGATTTAATATATATATATATTAGGTTGGTGCAAAACTAATGTCGATTTTCATGTTCAACTATATATATGAAAACGACACTATTTTCGGCCAAACTGATATATATATATATATATATATATATATATATATATATATATATAGAGAGAGAGAGAGAGAGAGAGAGAGAGAGAGAGAGAGAGAGAGAGAATAAATGACAAAATCTTTATATTCCAAAATACATGACGTTAACAATTTTTATATTTTATTCCTTTACATCAATTGGTATTGGAATATAAATTTTTGTCATTTATTATATATATTGCTCTGCATTCACATTGAACTTCTTATATAAGGATTGATATATAATAAGAAAAATATATTTCTACAGAAATATATATATATTATTATATACATATAGTCATTCACATACAGTACTGTTTCGTTGTATCACAACTTATCAGTGCGATTACCCTTACACTCTTTCCCAGCCGTGGACCGAACCTACAGCCATCGTGTTGACAGTCGGCAGTTCTAACCATCGGACCACGAACCAATGCCCGTAAATATTTCTCCTCAAATGTCTAATAAATATAGATATATAAATATATATATTTTTTTTTTAATGTAATTATCCACTGACGCGTGTTCCGTCGTCCACGACTCAGCAGAGTTGCTGAATCTAGCGAGATTCGAAATCGGCACCTCGTGATAATAAACCTAAACATCTACCACGCGGCTAACCTCGCCGGACTACTAAAAGAAAGTATCGCTAACAAAAACAAATAAAAACATCTACGATATATAAATATAGATATATAGACATAGATGTATAGATATACTAGACATATATAGAATTTTTTTTTTTTTTAAGCCAAAGACAATACGGGGAAAGACCGGAATTATGAAAGTAAAGAAAGAAAAACAAACAAATGTAGACGGGTGTGCTTGAGTAGAGGAGTGTCTAGCCATTATTCGTCTATCTTTCCTCACCTCAATGTATAATTATTTATAACCAAGTTGCTGGTATGTCCGGTGTATGTAAAGTCCGTGGGTGGTATGGAACTTTGATTAATTTCGAGAAGAAAGGGACCTCTCTTTTTCAAAAGACAAAGTGGATTCAAGATGGCGGAAAAGAACGCGACTGGACTGCAGAAACAGGGCAGAGTCAATTGGGGGTAATTTTATTTTACTTATTTTTTTTTATTATTTCTGTTGTAAGCTTTGGTTATATATATATATATATATATATATATATATATATATATATATATATATATATATATTATTTTTCCTTTATTTTATACAAAATTGTATAATTTATTATTATTATTATTATTATTATTATTATTATTATTGCTATTATTACTGTTATTGCTATTGTTATCGTTATTATTATATTATTATATTAGATATACTTGACATTTAACCTGTTAAAAACGAGGAAACGTTATAGTACTTTGACTTTGAATGAGTGCTTTATGTCGAAAAAAAAAGAATTGGTAGCTGAATATGGTTATATATGAGCCTATTTTTGCATTAGATACTAATCTTATTCATCACTAATAATTTTTAAACGAATACCATAATACTTAATTTGCTGCACCTTATCATAAGGGGGGTACATAAGAAAATTCAGCCAAATCGGCCCAGTAGTCTCCGATAAAAAGTGTACTTATTTACTAATCGCTATTAATTCCTAAATGTGTATCGAAAGGATACCATAACACTTAGTGCGCTACACCTTATCCTTACAAACGTCCATACAAGATTTTAGCCATATCGAAATAAATATATATAATTCGGTTAGCAATTTACTTTTATTCTGATCTTAAGAAATGTCCGAAATATTTTTAAACATTACAATATTCGAACAAAATTTCAAATTGAGTTTAGAAACGAAATATAACTAGTTTTCTAACAAAATATAACTAGTTTTCTAACAAAATATAACTAGTTTTCTAACTAAATATAATTAGTTTTCTAAAAATATGTGTGACATCTCTCTCTTAAACTCTCTCTCTCCCTCTTTCTATATATATATATAATATATATATATATATAATATATATATATATAATATATATATAATATATATATATATATAATATATATATATATTTATATATATATATATATATATATATATATATATATAATGAGTAAGTGGTAAATGGTAAATAAACTGAAAAAATGCTCAATACGATAGTAGTGCAAAAAACGGTAATAAATACACACACACACACATATACATATATATATATATATATATATATATTTATAAAACTCAAATGATATTGTAACGATGTATGTAACCCACTTTCCAGTTTATGACATCCGGTTGCGCATGCGCGCATAACCTGCACACTGAAATATTAACGTTATTATTTCGAAATTATTATTTAACATGGGAAAATAACTTAAACGTAATACAGAAATGAACGATGTAAAAACCCAGAAATATCAAAATTTGAATTTAACTATAATAAGTATTATAGTATCTGTTCAGTGCACATTTACCTATAAGTATGGCCAACCACATATAATTCAGTAACTGAAAAAAAAAATTTCAAAAATTATCATTTATAATAAACAGAACGACTCATAGAAATCTATCTATATTCTTTTTTCATTTTAATATACTTTCATAGAAATGTTTCTGTTATGTCAGAAAAAAACTATTTTCTTTACGTCACAAGTGTCACGCTCATACATTAATTCCATAGCTAATATAAATACTGACCCAACGGGTCACGGGTAGTCTAGTCTAGTATATATATATATATATATATATATATATATATATATATATATATATATATATATATATAAGGCGGTGTGGGGCGGAGAAAAACCAGTATAAATGTGCAGATGCAAGCTCTGATGAAACGAAAGTGCGGACCAGGACGCACTACAAAGCTCTGTTTTTTTTTTTGTTGTTTTTTTTTTTTTTGTTTTTTTTTTTTGTTTTTTTTTTGTTTTTTGTTTTTTGGAGTTAAGTCTCTTCCACTCGAGACACGAATGTCCAAAATTTTTTAATGGCCACTAGCGAACAACGAGACTTGCGAAAACTTGGATTCGGACATTTGCGAAATACTTCCGTCAACTACGAAGACGTGGACAAACGATTAAAGTTTAGCCCAATCATGGGGGTCAGAAAGTTATGGTTATGTGTCGAGCCATAACAGCTAAAAACGTCTCACATCTCCAACGTGGAACGCATAAAATTAAAGAACTTGGAAATGGAATAAGATCCCGAGGAAAAGGCTATTTACAAAAGCAGTTGTAGAGGAACGTTGACTCTTCGATGAACTCCGAGGTGTACTCAGATAGTAATTTAAAAAATATCCGGAGATATTAATGAGATAGACGGAAAGAAAGTTAGAAGCGAGCAAATTTTTTTATTACAATTTTTGACTATGCAAGAAAATTCTTAGGGGTAGGCAAAATGGATAATTGGAGGCGGTGGAAGTAGAAATCAACACATATATTTGTAAATCCTTGACCTACACTGAAAAAGAACATGAATTTGGTATAAATAACCGTTTGATACCCCAAGAGCACAAAGCGCAACAAGTTAACACAGAAGTGTCCATCTAAATAGATATTCAAGAAATTGCGAGAGCATCAGGATCAAGCTCAGCACCCGGTAATAATATACAAGAATTCTCGAACCAGTTATTTGGAATAGAGACCAGCTCATAGCGCAGTGGAGATTTGCAAAAGGGGTGTAGATGCCACAGGAAGAATCATCAAAGATGCTGAACCAATTCCGTACCATTTCTTTGCTTAATATTGAAAGGTTATTATGAAGGCGCCTTTAAAAGTTAATTCTCAGAAATGAACATATTCATACATTGCTTGAGAAAGACAGAGGCGCTGTTATACCAGGCTGCGTAGGGCATACGAGAGTCCTAACCACATCTCCCGAGATGTAAAAGAAAGCAGAGAAGACCTGATAGTATTATGGTTAGATCTCGTTAACAAACTGACAGAAGAAGCCCTAAATAGACATCACATGGTTTTGAAAGTATATGAACTTATAACAAACTAGTATAAAGAATGCAACACAAATTATTTTGATGTTAATAAAATGAGGAAAGAGACCTTAAATGGGTCCGATTAGATGAGGGGTTTGCAACCCCTGACTTACGGGCCAAATCCGGTCCTCGAGTGAATTTCGTTTGGCCCGCCGCCTTACTTGGGACACCAAATAATATGTTGAGAATTTATCATAGGGTAACCCCCCCCCCCCCAAAAAAAAACAGTATCTCATTAAATGATTTACTGTTTCTAAGTGTGTTTCAGTGTAAAAATGATTTTTTGTTACTTGTTACTGATTGTGATACTGATTTGTTTTATTGTTGCAGTAAAAGTATTTTTTGTAACATTTGTTTGTAACTTTTTCTTGCTTTGTTTTCTATTTCTGTAGCAAAAATAAGTGATATCGTTTTAATAGAATCATAATATATATATATATATTTTTTCCAAGGTGGTCAGCACTTATCAAGGCCCGGAAGCCACTCAGGGATAAGGGTTATTGTAAGTACAGTACTTAGTGTGGATATTTAAAGTGTCTACTTAAGGGGGCGGTTCATCAGGAATTTGTTTACGTTGGACTTGAAGACATCCAAGTTGTAGTCAGGAGGGAAGCAGGCAGACGGAACAGAGTTCCACAGGCGTGCAGTTCTAAGAAAGAAGCTTTGTTCATGGAATCTACGTTTTGATTTAGGCATAGATAAAGAGTGGGGGAATTTTTGACAGTGGATTCAGCTAGACGGGTGTTTTTTGTAAAAGATTGGCTAGGGGGGACCAGAGATTGGAGTTCAGACGAGCACCTGCCATGGAAATAACGATAAAACAAAGATAGGCTTGCAACGTCTCTTCTGTGGGAGAGAGGTTGCAGGGAAGAGAAAAGGGCATCCCCCACTAAGCCACGAAGTCTATTTTGTACTCTGTCAAGGCAGGATAGGCTGTTTTTAGTAGCTCTTGTCCAGATATGGCAGCAGTATTCCATCCTTGCTTTCTTTAAATGCACAGAAGAGTTATTTACATATTTAATAGCATTCTGGTCCTTCATGACAATGTAGCCAAAGCTGCTTGGCCCTCATCCTCTTATCGACGTAGCTTTTACGTCCTCATGCTCCGAGACGTTATCGCATAGGATATAATCACGTAACACTCTGGTTCTCGTTAGATCATCAAAGTTGAGCCTGGTCAATACCAAATTGGTGACCAGCTTGGTAATTCTAGGCGTTGTACGTAAGGTAACGTCGACACCTTGCAAGAGTTGCAAACAATTAACGTCGTCATTTCTCCTAACGGGGATATAAATGTGACTGTGAACCGCTTGTGAGTTTCATACCCCATGAAACTTTATCTTCGTAGGAAGCCGGTTAAACATGCTTTAGGATTAGTGCTGCAGTTTTGTTTTGTTTTTTCTTTTTTTATTTTATTTTATTTTTTTTTTTTTTCAAAAGGTTGTCAATCCCTGACTTAGATAAAGAAACTAAAATTTATGAAACTATTCCTAAAATTGATGAGTGTTTCCTTCGTCCTTTTTTTTTTTTCACCTTTTTATTGTAGCGGCCATTTTGTGTTCTTCGAATCAATCCCCATTTATTGGTCTGTTGTGTCAAGGTCGTGACAACGCCAGTTCGTCACAGCTTCACGCATTTTGATTATCACAACGTCGTTTAAAATGAACAAAAATACAGAACAGTTATCGTAACGCGGACACACCCACATAATCCACGAATGTCTATTAAAACACAGATGTGAATAGTATATCGTCGAGTCTTTTCAATTAATTAACACTTGAAAAGAAAACGAAACACACACACACACGCACGCATGCACGCGTATTTGAACGCACAAAATAACAAAAGCAATAAATGCAAAACATTTTACGGTTTTGAATAACAAATAAATGTCGACCATAAAATAACATTTCAATCATTGAAAAAATACTTGAAGAAAATTTAAGAAATGTCACCTCGATGACAGTGAGAGGAACAAATGTAGCTATCACACGGTGATCTCACTTTGCTGTCTTAAAATAGAATGATGCTTGGAGAGAGCGTATACTTCCACCAAGGCAATAAAAAATTAAAGCGAAAGAAACAAAAATCTATCAACCATCATAATCTGCTGGTACTATGTTTACGTTCTTCAAACTCGTATGGGTGCCCGGCGTTGCCCGGGTGTTTTGAAGTGTATGCTGAGCATAAAAAACGGTCAATTTTTTTAAAATTTTGACCCCTACTATGACCCCTTGAACTTTATTGTTTTGGGCTCCAATCAAGTTATTAAGTTAGATCCATGTCCAAGGAACCCATATCTAAAATTTCAAGTGTTTAGACCCAAAATTGTAGGAGGAGTTTGGTAGAGTTCTCAAATGTCAAATCGTTTAACTTTTACCCCTTAATCGCAAAATTTCTGCCCGAAAATGAATCACATCGATTTTCCCAAATCTCAGTACCCTGTATATCAAATTTCTAGTCTGTAGGCTTAAAATTGACAGAGTTATTGCGTTGGAAAATGTACACACACAAACACACACACACACACACACAGACAGACACTTTCACTTTTATAGATATATAGATATTAGTGATGGGACGATTTCAATATTTTCACGATGCCGATACAATTACCGATTCTGATTCTTTATAAATTACACACAAATGCTTTCGTTTCACAATAACAAATTAATTTATAATGTAAGAACAATACACACCAAACAATACTACTAATATTTTTGGTGTCTTGTAAAAAGGTTAAATCTAAGCTGAAATAAAATGTTTTCATCGCACCAGACTCTACCTCCACCGAAATGAATGGGTCCCGTAATGAGGAAGCCTTTCCTACCTGCTTTGACAATGTACTAGGATTGACCTTGACTCCAAATCTGAAATTAGAGACTTACATACAAACCAATTGTCAAAGTTGCAGGGAACATCGTTGGGTCATTCTACCGCATCAGAGCTAAATCCGACCTAAGATGGAGTACTCTTGCTACATTTGAGGAGAAGCTGCTCAGAGCATTAAGTCTCCGCTTTTCAACCCGCAGCTTCAACTAACTCCAACCAGTTTCGCTCTCATGAAATATGCGTGAACTGAAATCACGAGTTCGCGCCACGGCGCAATAAATAGCAAAGGTGGCCACAGCATGAACAACCTGAGATATGCAGATGACACAGTCCTTATCTCCGACTCTGAAGAAAAACTGCAAAAGAATTTAACAACAGTAACAGACGAAAGCGAAAAGCAAGGATTACAGCTCAATGCAAAGATGGTGATCTCGAAGAAAGCTGTTATACCACAATGCAACATAGACCCTAAGGGAGACACAATCAGACATCCCTGACAAACCCGACAGGCAACAAAATCCAATCACAACACAGTAGAGATCCCTAGATATAAGAAGGTCTTCTACTCTAATAGTTTCTTCCCTAGAACTGTTAGACTTTGGAGCTCCCTTCCGAGTTCCTGCTTTCCCAACTGTATTAACATCCAGAAGTTTAAGGGTAATGTGATCAGATATCTCGCTGCTCAACTCCCTACATAGTATACCTGCAACTTATGTGTCCGATAGTAGCCCCCTAAATCAAAGTGGCACTGTGCCTTGTTTGGGGTGAAAATGGAATAATGAAAAGTAAACACATCAAGAAGAGAATTAAATATTCTAGAACAACTTTTAACAACATGAAATGCATTTTTACTAACATTAAGATAAGCCTCAAGACAAAGATACATGTTAGGAGAGCCTACGTATGGTCCATTCTTCTATACGGATGCGAATGCTGGAGCCTTGCCAAGAACACAGAACAGTGACTAGAAGCAGTGGAGATGTGGATCATCCGGAGAATCATGAAAGACTCATGGACAAAAAGAAAAACAAATGCAGAAGCAATGGACATTGCTGGATACAAGAGATCCCTTCTCAATATTATGCGAGAAAGATAGCTCCAATTTTTCGGCCATATAATCAGGATTGACGAACGAGGGAAACTGTTATGAATTGGCAAAATATTTAGAAACAAGAGCAGATGAAGACAACACAAAATTCACAGACAGTTTAAACAAATTTGCAACGAATAAAAAGGGTCCCAACAATGAACTTATGAGAACGACCGAGAAAAGGGAAGAATGGAGAGTCATAGTCGTCGATGTCTGTAAGACCAGACCGGACACTTGAAGAAGAAGAAGAAGAAGAAGAAGAAGAAGAAGAAGAAGAAGTCTTAAACAGATACGTGATCTTTATTCCAACCATCATCAAAGGACCAGAGTACAAACCCGATTTCGAAATCTAGTGGACGATACCCTATCCTCCTCCCTACAAACATTTGCTGACAGAAGAGACTTCGCTAGTCTTTATCTACTCTATAGTTCTTTTATAACAGGTGCTTGACTAATCTTCATCTCTGTAAAAATGAAAAACTCGTCTAGCTACAACCACTGTAAATAGTTTCCTTTCACCCTCTCTCTGTTTATCTATCTACCTAAAACTAAACGAAACTATCTAGTGTTGAACTGAAATGCAAACCAAACAAATAATGTTCTCATCGAATTAACTGATTCGTTAACCGTTGGTATGTTGAGCTTCGTTATTCTTTTTTTTTTATTCAATTTAAAACATTATATCATCAATACTTAATGCTGCAATAGTTTAAGTTATAAATTTATTATATTATTTTACTAGAATATCTTGTCCTTTTCTTTTCCAGTTTTAACAACTAGTCCTTTACTTTTCCATGTTTAAGCTTAACCATATTACTTTGCATGCTCGCGTTTCTCTATTATAATTATCTCATGGATAATAAATTCATGTAGTAATCGGAGATTCGTTAGCCGCTAGCATGAGCTTCGAACCGGCGAATCCCTGATTGGCGAGTTGCTTGCCACTTTAAAATTGTTTAATGTATGCTACATGATTTATTAAACAAATACTCATTAAAATCGGATATATATCTGATTTGTAGTTATTAAAACAGTCGCATATTGATTTGTGGGCGCAGGATACTTTTCTAGATGAGACCCTATATCATAAACTTGAGGGTATTGAAGATAAACTTTCTTCTTGAGGGTAATACATACGATTAGAGCAGCGTTATGATTTAGGTACCGGGGGTATTTGTAGATAAGACATTTATTATACACTTGACATTAGAAACAAAAGAATCACACGTAAACTCACGAAAGAGGGAATTAAAATACCATCATCGTTACATTCTCTACACATCTCTCCCGCCAATGAGAGGAATCTATTAAAGTCGTATTTCTGTTTATTTGTTCCTAATTTGATTAATGTGTACAAAGGTACACTGTTGCACAAATTAATTTCCATGTGCAGCCCTAGTAGGTCCACCTTCCTAGGCCTTGCCTCACGGCTTTCGGGAGGATCAAGTTTATTGCTTGTTGTCTGAGACGCTTTCACTGGGGAATGCCGAGGGGTTACTCGGGCATATTTTTGCAGGGCCGAAGTGCCACTTCTTTTGAAACACTGACTTATTTTCCCACCTTTGGAACTTGTGTCACATCCTCTGGGAGAGTGGTAAATAGTGGTCGTTTACACACTTACATTCTAGCATGATTTCTCTCTATACTAGGGGTGTGCAATAAGTAACGCCCCTGACCCACTTCCAGTTGTCTGATCTAGCTGAAATTTTGCATGTGCAATAATTTATATATCTATGGGTTATGTGGCAAACTACAGCTCTGAACTAATTGTGGTTTCTGTTTTACAGGTGTTTGAACTGAGTCAGGTGTGAAATAGAGCCTGTTGAATGTCGAGCAGTGATCCGGTTTTTATATTTGAAAGGACGCACACCACAGGAGACTTTTGATTAAATGAAAGAAACTTATGGTGATAATGCCCCATCATATGACCTTGTAAAATGCTGGCATCGTGAATTCAAACATGGCCGGAAGTCTGTGGAAACAGCACCCACACATGGTCGCCCCCTTCTGCCATTAATGAGGCATCTGTCCGTCAAGTTGAGGCTGCCATTTTGGAAGATCGGCGCATTACTATTCGCCAAATAGCCCAAGATGCCAAGATTAGTACAGGGTCTGTGGAAACTATCATTCGTGACCATTTGCATATGCATAAGGTGTCTGTCAGATGGATTCCCAGGTTGCTCACACCATTCCAGAAGCGAGAACGCATCGAGTGCTCGAGGATTAATTTGGAGATGTGCCAAGAAGATGAGTCAAAGTTTTTCAAAAGACTGATTACACAGAATGAAACCTGGGTGCATCACTATGATCCAGAGACCAAAGCCCAGTCAATACAGTGGAAGCACTTGAACTCACCACCTCCAAAGAAGGCAAGGGTGCAGCCCTCCGCTGGCAAGGTCATGCTCACAGTCTTCTGGGACCAGGACGGAGTAGTGATGACAGATTTCCTGGCAAAGGGTATCACAATTACAGGAACCTATTATGCTTCACTTTTGAGGAAATTAAGGGAAGCTATCAAAATCAAGAGGCGGGGCAAGATCAGTAAAGGTACCCTCCTCCTGCAAATCGCATGTCGCCAGATCAGAAGCACGGGCGTGTGGTTATGAAATCCTCCCCCATCCCCCCTACTCCCCTGACATTGCACTCTCTGACTTTCACCTCTTCCCAGCCATGAAGTTGTTTTTAAAAGGAAAGCGTTTCCCAGATGATGCAACCTTGATTTCTGAAGTCACGTCGTAGTTGGAGGACCAACCTGGGGTGTTCTACAAAAATGGTCTCCAGAGCTGCATCAAACGATGGGAGAAATGCATAACTCTGAGTGGTTCCTATTTAGAGAAAGCTTAATAACTGTGCCAAGCTTCGTTGCTCTACTGCTATGGGAAGTGGGTCAGGGGTATTGCTTATTGCACGTCCCTCGTATATATATTTAAAATTCAGTTTGGAGTTCAACAAGAGGTAAATTACTTCAAGTACCTACGTTCGGTGATCATTGCAACTGAACAAATGGATGTAAGAATTAATAGCTGTATAGCTAGTGACCGACTCATATTCTGTCGCCTTCACTCCTGTTTCTGGTCTAGACGGGAAATCAAGCCAAATTAAGGCCTACCAAACACTCGTCAGCACAATTCTCCTCTACGGGTGTAAATCCTGGCTGATAAGAGCTACTGATCTTCACAGCCTGAAGGTTTTCGATCATGTCATTCTGCATGTACCCTAGCAACGCCTCCTGTCAAACGTAGTAGTCCGAGCGCAGTATCACACTGCCTTCCTCCAGCGGGATCATGAGACGCCTTTGCTGGGTTGGTCATACACTTCGCTTCGAGGCGATCTAATCAGAGAAGCTGTCGATCCGGTTCCTCCTCGAGACTACAAGAAGCGATGCAGTGGCCAGCTAAAAACTTGGCGAAGAACGGTTAAGCAAGCTGATTCTGGCTTGGATAATCTACGGTGATGGTCGTTGGAATTGTGACTGGCTATCGATAGTGTCAGCGTTGGCGATGGATCGCCGGGCTTGGTTGGCTTTCATGAGATATGCGGTGAATTTATTGGAAAGAATCGGATTAAATGCCGCTTCAAGACAAGATAATTGAAATGCATATGTTTTACGATGCACTATGTTGTGACGATTTACCAGCATATTCAAATGCCCATTCGTATTATTTAGAATCTTCTAATTCTACTCTTTTTATCTTGAGTGCCATTTTCACAACGTTTCGGTCGATCTAACCTCCGACCTTCTTCAGGTGCATATTGTAGAACTCAGGAATTTGAACGGAATTTTGAACGGAACACTGTATTTATTTCACGGGGGTAGTATGCTCTCGTTCCGTCAGCCATGACTGGATAGAGATTCTAAATAATTTGCAATCGTATTTTTCGGTCGTCTACATTGAGAATTGAACCTTCAACCTTCAGAAAAATGCCATTCTTACACGTGATTTTTTAAGAAATCTAATCACCGAACCACATGTCCATGCTACCCTGTGAAATAAATAAAGGGTTCCGTTCGAAATTCCGCCCAAATTCCCGAGTTCGACAGAAACAATGCCGATTTCGACAAGATACACGTGAAGAATATCTGAGGTTACATCGACCGAAACGTTGTGAAAATGACACTCAAGACGAGAACAGTCGTCTAATGAATCCAAATATTACGAATAACCAATCCTTATGTAAAAAAATTGAGAAACGTCAAATATTTATATTTTTATGATAAACTTGCAAATTTAATCACATATGTTTATGATGCACCGTTGTTTTATGATAGACCGATTAATTCGAATGCATTTGTTTTATGATGCTCTCACAAAACATCGCCTCCCTCGGATATGGTTTCTATCGCACTAAGATTTAAACGATGTGATTCAGCTGCACCCACTTGATATTTTATTGCGTTTTCTACACCAAGGCGTGATGTGAAGATTCTGAGATTTCCGTCAGGATGAGAAATGGTTGTTTGAATTAGAAAGCTTTCCTTTTTTCTTTTTTTCTTTTTTTCTTTTTGTTTGTTTGTTTTTTTCTAACACTTACAGTGTTGCCCCGACGTGATTTAGAAATTTCAGTTGGTTTTATCGTTTAACTTCATTTTGGGACGATGAAAGCGATCCTGGATAATGTTTAAAAGATTTCCGATCCTTTGAGTTCTTTTATTTCTTGTTACGTTGATAATCATGGCCGCTAAGGACATATTAGATATTCAGATAACAGAGTGTTCAGTGATACATCTCCTCATAACAAACAGAAGCAGATTCACAGAGGATGCGTCATTGAATTCCACCATGCAGCAAGAAAAATGAACCGAACAACATTCAGTGACACCTGTTGAACGTTTACGAAGCCGAAGCAGTTAATGTCAGCACAGTTATGAGATGGCTTCGTCGATTTCAGAGTGGCGAGAGAGATGTGAGTGACAACGTGCACTCCAAACTTGGGAAGAATCCGCTATACATCAAATTTCAAATATATTTACCAAAAAATTGAGAGACTAGTTTGGTGGCGACAGTTCCGCACAGAGATAGGGAGACAAAGCCAGCAGGCCATCTGTTGTTGCCCGGTCATAAAATACGCTTATGTATTATATTTTAAATTATGCAAATTTTGGATTTATTATAGAGCTAAGTCTCTGTTGATAATTATATTGTACCCAATATATAGCTGTTATTTCGCAAGTTATATATATATATATATAAACATATATATATGTTAATATATATATATATATATATATATATATATATATATATATATATATATATATATATATATATATATATAACGTGAATGTTGTCAACTAGAATCGAAACAAAAACTGATAGGTCTCCAGCTCTTTTCCTTACCGTCTAATCTAAGTTTATAGAAAAAACTTAAAAATAACCTTATTTAAGATATAATTGTATATTTGCGCATGCATAAAAATAACACATTTATTCGATTTACGCCTATTGAGTTCAATTTTTTTTACTAATTTTGACGCCTTGATAGTAATTTCCACCAGCTAAAAATCAAATCAATTTTGTTCAATATGTCCAAAACACTTATATATCAAGGTTCTAGTCTATAGACCAAAATTCGACGAAGTACTTCGGTAGAGACCGTTCCTCACACAAGGTTATATATATATATATATTATATAATGTCCTTTTTGTATTAAGACAAAACGAAATAATATGTGATTCACATACATAAAGACCTTTTTTGCTTTTTTGTCGAATTATTATAAGATGACACAAACAAACAAAACATCTGGACAAAAAAGACAATTTCAAAGAAGTATTCATGAATTTAGTTAGACACTAAAAATCAGACAAAGACAGTTACAGGAGAGACGTTAACAACCTATATATATATATAGAGAGAGAGAGAGAGAGAAAGAGAGAGAGAGAGAGAGAGAGAGAGATTTGTAGGGAAACCTGATGTTGCCCTGGATCTAATGAGGATCACTGAATGTTTCACCCTCTCATATTTTTATTGTCATCAAAATCGATGAAATCGACCAATTTTTAATCAAATCGGTTTGTTGCCTGCTATAGCTGGGGGCCCCTCATGGGGCACCCGGAACAAGGTTCACATGCCACCCCGCAGTGATTTACATTAAACTGAAGAGTATCTACTAAACTACTATCGATTTTATAAAACTTTTTTTGAATATATTTATATAGTGCGTGTGTATTGAGGCAATATATATATATATATATATATATATATATATATATATATACGTAGTTTTTTTTGTTGATTTTTTTAAACGATATTGAGGTTAGCGTCTTCACTTTGAATATCAGATGTTTTTTTTTAGAAATTGCCCATTTTTTATTTTGGACGTAAATGAATAATATTTTTCTTTCTTACTTTCTTTCTTTATTTTTAAAACAGTAATCTACGAAGGGGGGGGGCGAAACAGGCATGTATTTAGATTACTGCTTTAAATATATATATATATATATATATATATATATATATATATATCGAGAGAGAGAGAGAGAGAGAGAGAGAGGAAAAGAGAGAGAATGAGAAAATTTTGCCTTCACACGCACTACAATATATATATATATTTTCGAGAGAAATTCTTGGCCTGAAAACGTATTCTCCCCAATAACGGGTGATTACATAAACATGTATGTACATATGTAGCCATCAATGTTTGTATAAATAGATTTTATATATATATATATATATATATATATATATATATATATATATATATATATATATATATATATATATATATATATATATATATAGCAATTTTCTGAATGGTTTTGGTTCGAGAGAATTAAACTTTGGTCGATTTAAAGCATATGCGAAGCAATCTATTAAAAACAAATTGTTACTCTTAAAAACGCATGAATATATTTTGAAGATTTTCAATAAAACTATGCTTGGCCCAAACCTTTAATTCTATTCCCTTTGATTAGCGCTGTTAATGCTGATTCTGAGTGGGACCATGTACTTATATTCTCATAATTCTGGTTTCCGGCTACGGATTTTTATCCTGAGCCCCCAAATTCAACAGCGATGAGACCATTCCTGTAGTGATCCGGTCCCTGTGGATTTGGCGGTGGTAATAAAGTACTGTGCAATTCTAGGAGGTCCACCCTTCCAGGCTTTGCCTACTCTATTTTTAGGAAGGATTATTTTATTGCTAATCGCATGAGGCGCCCTAGCTAAGGAATGCTGACGGGGCTGCTCAGGTACGTTTTGTAGGTCAGAATGCCCCCTCCTCTGGGGCGCTTTATTTTCAATCCCAATTTCCGACCCTGGTGTCTAAGTTCTTGCAGTAGGAGAGAACTTTATACCACAACCAATATACAAAACTGAATAAGTACATATGTTCTGGATGAAGATGACGACGTTGACGACGATGATGAGAATATTTGAAATGTGTGTGTTGTAGAGAGAGGTGGAGGGAAGGTAATAAGAATATTCAAAGCTGCTGTGGCCAATTTCAAGCAAATAAAGATGTACTTTTAACTGAACATTTAAAAACTTTTACGGTGGCGTTCTCCAGTTAAATGTCGCACACAACGGGGTTGTGGGCGGAGGTGATGAGACAATAAAGAAAAGATGCTGAAGGTCAGTTTTGTATTTTTCATTGAATTGATAAAGCATTTGGTAACAACTCTTAGTCTCATAACTGTTTTCGCGAACACATCCGAAATAGAGATGTTGAGGTAAGTCAATGAGTGTGGAATTCATTTTTAAACAAAGAGTTTCAGGTTCGAATTTTCCGATCGGAACCTGATTGCCAACGTCTGTGCAAAAGTGGAACTCATTTATAAACAACTAGCTGGCAGCTCGGCGTTGCCGAGTCATAAAATAAGCATAAATATTATATTTTAATCAACGCGGGAATTCTTATTTATTGTAAACATAAATACCGTAGGTCTTTTACGTAACCTTACATTCCTTTTAAAAAATGAAGTAAAAAAAAAAACGAAAAAAAATTGAGACATATGCATGCGAGTATTATGTTGTTTTTTCTAAACAGTTTATTTCTTGTAAATAAAAAATAATAATCTAGGTGAGCTCGAAACTAAAACCTTAAGGCAGCGAGTCAAGTACGATAACCATTAGGACAGATTGACACGCTCTTTAAAAAGTCTTTTAAAACTTACTTATTCTTAACATTAGTAATCTGTCATGTGAACAATTCACGCATGTGCATTCGTGAAACAGTTGAAAAACAGCTACAAGTCCGATGACCCCCACGTACCAATTTTTAAATTTTGACCACTAAGCAGCCTTTTTCCGGATGACAACCGATTAAAAAGTTTTCCGCGTGTTTGCGTGTTGATCCTGGCCAATACTAGGAACAGCAGACGTTCTATTTAGGATGACACGACACTCCCTTGCAAGAACTACAAAAAAAAAAGTAGCATCCTTATCTTCCCTAACGGGAATATACAGGGTGTTCCAAAAGTCTTGGGCACATTCCAAGTCCTCATATCTGCTTAATTGTGAATGGTAGTAAGATGAAAGCGGTGCCATTTTAAAGCTAAATGCATAAAGTTTTTTGTAAGGCTATACCAAAGTATACCAGATATACCAGATGTGTTTTTTAGTTCTAGAGATATTCAATGTCAAAATGTGCCCAAGACTTTTGGAACACCCTGTACATGCGGTTGGGGATCACTTGTGAATTTCATGGTCATATGAAATTTCCTCCTTTGGAGGAAGCCGGTTCAACCCGCCAAGACTGAGTGCCACTTCGGTACAGTATAGTACCCAACCCCAAAATCAGTAGCGAAAATACTAGTCTTAAATACCACTACTAACACTGGAGCTTCAGAACTTGTTGGCATAATTTTTAGAAATTTAGAGACATTACTCCATTTCTAGTATACCATCAGTAATCTTGAAGATCTGCTCTCATAGACGAATACGTACACACGCACAAAACGACTACAAATATAATATAGACGTCGCGATAGCATAGTTTGTTGAAACAGCAATACTTTTACGATATTCAACCTTTTGAAAATAATTTACTCAAGTCCAATTAACTCTTTAATTTAGTCATTTCCAGCTTGTGTATGTCAAGCGTTCACCCGGTTAAAAGGTAGGCTGAGTCGACCGTTTGCATGGTACGCTTTTTTGATGCCTTTTAGCATTTATATCTACGAAAGACATTACGTCTCTAAACATGTCACGGAAGAATTTTTTTTTTTTACTATTTTTATTCCAAACTAGATTTTTTTTTTTCTTTTTGAGGATGTTTGATGTTCTCTGCATGAAAATGTTTAATTTTGATTTGCAGTAGAAAAAAAGCTGACATTTTTAAGCCGCTCGGTCAGATCTCAGTGTGGAAAGGCATTTAAGTTCATTCGTTTCGCTTCTGTTAGAAATTGCATTTTCGTCGGACTGTCATGGTAATGTTTGAAATTGTATTTCCGTCTGTCTGTTTCAGTTCAGTTTTACCATTTCATTTCTGTCTAAGTCCAAGTTTGAAATTGCATTTGTACCCGTCGGCCATGCTTAAGTTTTAAATTACATTTCCATCTATCTGCTAAGATGTAAGTTAGAATTTGCATTTCCGCCTGTCTGTCATGTTTAAGTTAGAAATTGTATTTACATTGTGATGATACTATTAAATGTCAAATTTCCGTCTGTCTGCCATATTTAAGTAAGACATTGATTTTGCATTTGTCTGCTAAAAGTTCAAATTAGAAACTACAATTCCATCAATTTGTCTTGTTTAAATTTGAAGTATTTTTATTTGAGGACACGATTAAGTTAAAAATTGCATTCCTATCCGTCAAGCTTAAGCTAGAAATTTGATTTTCATTGGAATAGTATGCTTAATTCTAAAATTAAATTTTGCTCTGTTTGCTAAGTTTGAAATTGCATTTACGTTTGTCTATAATGCTTACATTTGAAATTGCATTTCCATCTGTCTCTTTAAACTTTAAACTTAAAAGTTAGAAATTGCAATTCTGTCAGTCTGCCATGCTTAAGTTAGAAATTGTATTTTCATTGGTTTGTTACGATTAAATTTGAAATTGCTATTCAATCCGTTTACGTTCAAGTAATTGGAGTTTCGTTGATCTGTTATGCTTAAGTTTGAAATTGTATTTGGCACCGCTTTCACTACTTATTGACATATGATGAATCTACTTTGATATGATATCTACAATCTGTTATGCGACCTACACCTCATAGTGCAATCAACACAGTACAAGAGAAAGGAAAACACTGCTTTCGAAAGAATGGAATTACTAAACCTGGAGCCCTAACCTCTAATTTTAATCATAACACTATAACTATAACTCTAATTCTAACCTTAATTCTTAACCTTTAACTTTTAACCCTAATCCTAAATACCAACACAAAAACATGACCATCAATCACTAAACCGAACCATCATCTTAAGGTTAAAAGAAGAGGTCATGTGACGCTTAAGTCTGTTATTCAATGAGATGTTGTTGAAGTCTCACTGATCTATTTCGACAAATGTGGAGTTTCCGCTAATTTAAATCAACTAAGTTTTCGTTATTTTTCCGTAAATCGCCGGGGCTGCCCAGGCACTTTTTGTAGGGCACTGACTTCTCAGTCTCACTTTCTAATTCTAGTGTCCTAAGTTCTTGCAGTGGGAGAGAACTAAATACCACAAGCAATAAAAAACTGGATGGGTAGATATCTTTTGGATAAAGATGACGACGACGATGATGAGGATGTGTGTTGTAGAGAGAGGTGTAGGGGAGGTAATAAGAATATTCAAAGCTGCTGTGGCCAATTTAAAGCAAATAAAGATGTACTTTTAACTGAACATTTAAAAACTTTTACGGTGGCGTTCTGCAGTTAAATGTCGCACACAACGCGGTTGTGGGCGGAGGTGATGAGACAATAAAGAAAAGATGCTGAAGGTCAGTTTTGTATTTTGCATTGAATTGATAAAGCATTTGGTAACAACTCTTAGTCGCATAACTGTTTTCCGTTAATCGCCGACATGATTTCGTCAATCTCAACAGCGAATAATATATACCAGAAATGAAAAGACAATGGTTAGACATTCTTATATTAAACAAAAACGTATGATAAGAGATACTGTGTGGATATGATTTCCTTGTAAATAACATTCTCCAACGCTTAAATTTAAAATGGCATATCTGTTTGTTAATCATGCTTAAGTTTGAAAACGCATTTTTTATGGTTATCGTACATTATTTGAAATTCCATCTCTGTTCTTTGTAACATTATTGAACATATATATATATATATATATATATATATATATATATATATATATAATGTAACGTCATATATAATGTAACATCATATATAATGTAACACCATGTAACATCATTTTAAATATAACATCATATATAATGTAACATCATATATAATGTAATATCATGTAACATCATATATAATGTAACATCATATATAATGTAACATCATATATAATGTAACATCATGTAACATCATATATAATGTAACATCATATATAATGTAACATCATATATAATGTAACATCATATAACATCATATATAATATAACATCATGTAACATCATCTCTGTTCTTTGTAACATAATTTTGAAATTCCATCTCTGTTCTTTGTAACATGCTTTAAACATGAAGTTGCATTTCTACTCGTGTGTCATGTTCAATTGTTTTTAATTGTATTTCCATCTGTGCAACGTCATTAAATTCGAAATTTCATTTCTATTTGCTTCTTACGCTTCACCTCAGTTTGAAATAGAATTTTTGTCGGTCTGTCACGCTTAAGCTTTAAATAGAATTTTTGTCGGTCCCAAAGGCTTTATTTTGAAATTTAATTTTTATCGATATGTTGTATTAAAGTATACAACTTATTTTCGTGAGCCATAAGTTTTAAATTGCATGTCCCTCAGTGCTAACGTTTGCGGTTTCATTTTCGTTTGACTGCAACGCTTAAGTATCAAACAGCATTTACATATTGAGGTTTATAGATGGAATGAATGCTCCCTGAAAACACAACCGCTCTCATCTTTTTCTTTTCCTTTTTTTATAATCTCCAATTACAAATGTTGAAAATATTTATTCACTAAGACATAGTTTTTCCAACGAATTCTGATAACGAAACATGGTGTCATTTCCATTTAACTTGCAAACCAGCTAAAGTGTTGCTTCGATGCATGATGAGGATTTCCAGTTTTCAATCCTTAAAACTTGTACATACTTTGCATATCTTTAGAATTATGGTTTAGTGGCCGGCATTTCTCTCGCGAATGCGTATCTTCCATCGCCCACACGAAGGCAAAGTTATATACAAGGTCGGCTTTTATGTCGAGGTTATTCAGTTTCTAGAGGGGACTCTGGTGAAACAAAAATTCTAATTTCTTTAGTTAAAAAGGATTTATCATCCTCTAACCGAGAACAGAACAGACACTACACTTTGATTTCGACCCTTGAGGTTCATGTTAATTGATTTCCGTATCCAAGGATTTTTCTTAAGGTTTCAGTTGTTCTTAATATTGCTGTGCGTTTATCATCTCAGTCTTTTCCCTGATTCTAATTTCTCTCATTTTCTTTGCCGCAGTTTTTTTTTTTTTTTTTTTTTAGTTTTCCTCGTGTCCCTATTATTATTATTATTATTATTATTATTATTATTATTATTATTATTATTATTCATGTTATCTGATTTTCTTTTATCTTCCACTAGCATGGGTGCCCGGCGTGTTCCGGGTATTTGGAGGTGTATGTTGAGCAAAAAAAAAAAAAAAAAAGCGGTCAATTATTTTTCATTTGACCGCTATTATGACCTCTTAAAATTTATTGTTTTGGGTTTAAATCAAGTTATTAAGTTAGATCTATGTCCAGGGAACCTATATCTAAAATTTCAAGTGTTTAAACACAAAATTGTCGGAGGAGTTTGGTAGAGGTTTCAAAGGTCGAATCGTTAAACTTTGATCCTTTAATCGTCAAATTTCTGGCCGAAAACTGATCATATCGATTTTCCCAAATCTCAGTATCCTGTATATATATAACACAGATACACAGACAGACAGCTACACAGACACGTTCACTTTTATAGATATATAGATACATAAATATATATAAAAACAATTTTGAGTTTGCTGTAAACTTTTTACGCAAATATTATGCAGGTATAAATCATATAGAATATCTGCATGAATATAATTGCACGTAATAGCTAACTAAAGATGATTATCCCATGAGAAAACGGGAAAAACTAATAGGGAATTAATTTAAATGAATGTTTAAAAGAATATGCAAATTAGCTAGATCTTTTGCTAGTGAATGCAATACCACAAGCCATATATAAGAAAATTGTATTTTCTTTTTAAATAAGTAGAAAAGTGGGGTTTTAATATGAATATCAATACACACAAAAGAAAAACGAATTTATAGGAGTATAGAAGAAAATAGATAGATAGATAGATAGATAGATAGATAGATATGCCTTTCAGATCTTTGGTTATTTCCATGTATTTCCTTCGATTCTCCTTTTTCCTTGATATTCACCGTGTAGTCTGCTGCGACGGCAAAATCTACGAACTGGAAGGATCTCTCTCTTGTTTCTATTTGTACGTCGATGTCTCAGAAAATTTTATGATTTCCGTTTTCATATACTGCTACCAGTCCATGTTTGAAACATTTGCCAGGATGTTCAAGATGCAGTTGTTTACATAGTTCCCAGTCTACTGTTTTCCCCGCCTAGTTATCTATGTACCTTTATTCATTCACGTGCTGTGTTGATGCATTCACTTATTATGCCGTTTACCTTTTCGTCGGAAATATTGTTTACATTATAATTCTAAACGTTAAGAACTAACTAATAGAAAAGTTATATATATTTTTAGGGGCTGGGTGCAAATTGCGTACCTTACTATGTGATGCAATGAATATGAATTGACCCCAGTTTATCCTTCAAAGAACAAGTTTGTCTGGTTGAGCCATAAACACCGACAAGTAGAGAAGCTTGCAGAGACGTTAAAAGGTACGCCAAAGCCTCACACTGAAAGAAATAAGCATTATACCAGTTGGGACAGGAGCCACTGGCCTAATAAAAAAGAACCTTCAAAATTACTTAGAAGCAATCCCTGGAAAACCAAGCGGTAAGGAAATACAGATAGCAGCCATAAAGGGAACAGTGTCTATTCTTAAAAGAACCCTCGGATATAAATTTAAATTGTAATAGAATCAAGTGTTAGCCCCAGGAAGGAGCCCCTTGATCTCTTCAAACTAACAAAAGTAAAATAAAATAAAAAGATATACCAGTTCTGACCACAAACATTCGTTCAGTAAGACGAGTTACGAGATTTTTATTCGATTACTGTAATAAAGCTACTTTAAACGAATATATCCCCTATCAATAGGTACTATATATATATATATATATATATATATATATATATATATATAGTACCTATTGATATGTCCTGCGAAGGGGATATATATATGTGTGTGTGTGTGTGTGTGTGTGTGTGTGTGTGTGTGTATGTGTGTGTGTGTGTGTGTGTGTGTGTAGTCGCGGCAAAAAGAAATTCCGCACTTGTTATTTTTTCAAAAACCGAAAATTTAAGCTAAATTGAATGTAACTCTTGAAACAACATATACCTCATTTGATTCGCCTTTTATGCCTCTATTATTTTACCTGTTCATATTTTACTTTTAACACCAGTGTTGTATTCAATTTAAAAAAATAACTTCAAATTGAGGAGGCAAAAAGAAATTTCACACAATGGAAAATTATTATTTAAATGTAACTTTAGAACATTAATAAATACAACAGGAACACAATGAACTAGTTATTATTTAGTAGCATAGCCCTTCTACAATTTGACAGCCTACAATCATTTGAGCATTGCTTGAATTAGTCTGCGGCAATACTCCGGTGAAAGGGCATCCCACTTTTCTTTAATTTTTATCCAAAGTTCTTCAAGATTTTAAATTTTATCATTGCGTAGCTGTTGCTTTATGTAATGCCATACGTTTTCGATAGGATTGAGGTCTGAAGATTGTGCAGGCCAATCCAAACACGGAATATCATGATCTTCCAGGAACCTCTTGACATTACCAGCTGTGTGAATAGGAGCAGTATTTTGCATGAAAATGGAATTATCATCCGAATTTCGGCCAAAGTAGGATAAAAAATATTCAGTGTACTTGATCAAATTAATTCGATTTTGCAAAGGACCTATAAGCCCTGGACCATTGACACTAATAATGCCCCACACTAAAACTGAACTCCCACCACCTTGCAGTGTTGAAACTGTGCACCCAGGATTAAATTCTTCGTCCTTCGTTCAACGGGTGTACTGCCTACCAACTCTGCCTAACCTATTGAACTTGCTTTCATCGCTAAGAATCACTTTCGGCTTATATGATCTTCATTGCATCTGACCAAGTCCAGACGGGGCTTTTTTTCTTTATAGAAATCATTGACTTGCGTCTTGCAACACAGACTCGCAAATTAAATTCCTTCAATCTATTCTTAACTGTAGAAAGAGAGCACTTTTTAACAAGATTAAATTGTTTTTGGATTTGGGGAGATATTTCAAATCTATTTCTGAGGCTGCGGATCTTGATAGCATTGTCTTTCCTGTAAGAAGTAACTCCAGGACGACCAGATTTAGGGACATCACAAACACTGCCGGTGTTTTGGTGCTTTTGCACAAACATTCGTAGGGTTTCCTCATCACATTTCAATCCGGGGTCGATTTCTCGATTGAATAAACCAGAATTTACCACACAAACTGAAAATGCTCGATATATAAAATCAACATTAGGTTCTTTGATATGACAGGGGCACGTTCGAAAAAATGTTTTTGTCAAAGCACAATTGCACAATGATTCTTTATCTTTTCTATTTTAAACTTTAATTCAAGCCATTATCACCGCAAAACCAAGGCCAAGCATATAAAATAAACAGTAATTTTTTTTATATGAAAAGGGCGCGCGTTTCGGGTTCTGTTTAGAGCACAATTGAAGCATGACATTTGCCTTTTTAATTTTAAACTTTTCATTCAAGCCATTATATATAAAGATAATTTTATAAAATAGACAGTAAGTTCTCTACAGTGCAATGTACATTATAACATTATAATGTATTGTGGATTAAGTCACGATGCACCGCGATGGGTCCTTAATTAAAGCAGGCAATCAATCGATTTGATGAAAAAATGGGCGATTTCACCGATTTCGATGACAATAGAAATATGGGAGTGTGAAACATTCGTTGGTCATCATTCAATTCCTGGTAATGTCGGGTTTCCCTGCCAATATATATATATATATATATATATATATATATATATATATATATATATATATATATATATATATATATGCATTCATTTATATAATATTTATATTCCTATTTTATCTGCGTGTATACTTCAAGCATATTAAATAAATGAAAGAATATATATAAAGTGATGCTTCAAACTTAAGCGTGATAGACCGACAAACTAAGCCTCGTATAGAGGCGCTTCTATTCAATTTACGCGTTTAAATTTCTTTTAAACGTATTTTAAACAAAGGTGTGGCCATAGTGCGGAGGCGAAATGACGTCACCGGTAAAAAAAAAACTATAAAAAAGAGAATAGAACGATCACATTAGAGACATGAAGAAGGTTCGAGATCACGTGGATAACGTTCAAGATTTCGTTAGAGACGTGGGTGACGTCACGGCCGTTACAATGATTAAATAAATGTCATTGTTTCAAAGAAAAAGCGAGTTGAAGTTATTTACTATTTTTTGTATGCTTTGCGACTGAGACTACAACGTATGGATTGCCGGACAACGCTACAGTGTGACATACTGTCCGACGGACGGGCGTATCTAATAAAACTCTGAATTGTTAAACTTATGAATGTTTGCTTGATATGTGTCAGTCGGTCATGGGAATCATCCTGTGTAATCTTAAGTAAAATTGTGTCGAAACGACAGTTTAAATAACTCCGGCATATTTACAACTCAGTGTCATGACATTGTTATTGTTATTGCCTTCACTATGGGTATTTTATGTTAAAACTGTTATGGACAAACATGTTCGGATTGGATATACAGGGTGTTTAGAAAATTGACTGCATAACTTGGAGTATGTTCTAGTGTTAGAAATTAATTTCAAATTAGAATAAAATGAAATACGTATTAAATACGTTTGAAGCCGAAACAACGCTTTATTACAGAATAAACAGATATTTATTTTGTTTAAAATTTATATTAGAATTCATGAATATATTTCCAAAGTAACCTTCATATCTAGTATGTCTTATTTTTTTTTATTTTTTTTGTCATGTTTTTGTTGGAGCATAAAATCAGCAATTAGATGTCCGTTTGGTGTTTTCACGGTAGTCTTTTAATGTGTCGGAACTGTACGTTGGTCACGCAAAATTCACGTTTGGGTTTGTTTCAGCTTCAAACGTATTTACTACGTATTTCAATTTATTCAAATTCGACCGACGCTTCTATAAAAGGAACACAAACCCTAACGTGAATTCCAAATTAATTTTTAAATAAAAATTAACTTAGCACTTGTCTTTTAAAACAACTTCCACTAAAAAAAAAGGACAATCAAACAATGCTAAAATATTGTACACTAGCAGACCTCCCGGTGCTGCCCGGTCATAAAATATACTTTAATGTGATATTTAAATTTATGGAGATTTCGTATTTATTATTAAAAAGCCAAAACTTTATTAATTATTATATTGTACCCAAAGTATAGCAGTGATCTCATGCGGCATTGTCCAGTCGTAAAATACGCTTAAATATGATACTGTAATTCATGCAAACATCGTATTTATTATCAGAGTCATTTTCTATTGAATATGATATTGTACCCAATATATAGTAATAATTTAAAAGTAAAAAAAAAATTACGTGTGTGCCATCAGCTAGGATAGAAAGGAAAACTTTTAGAGCTCAAATCTTATTCGTTACCGTTTTTAAAAGAACATTCGTAAGAAAAAGAATAGCCAAACAAAACCAAAACATTGCGCATTAATCCAAGAATTATATATATATATATATATATATATATATATATATATATACTAGCAGAAGTACCCGTCGTTGACTGGGTTCAAAAAACAGCCTACAGAAAATGGACTGTGATTGATGAAAGTATGATAGGTTATGAAAAGGAGCGAGTTGTAAAGAGATAGGTTTTGATACTCAAAATTTTACCCTAAGCAAAATATGATGAAAGTAAAGATAATTTTCGCAAAAAATATATATTTTTTATATGAACTTTGTTTCCATTCGTAGCCAAGAGTGACCAATAAAATGACATTTCCTTACAAAGAGAAAATGTTATATATATATATATATATATATATATATATATATATATATATATATATATATATATATATATAATATAATATAAATATACAAGAAATAAATGTTACCATAGTCAATAAAAGTTACTTTTATGGTAGAAAAGTTCATTGGTTTGTATTTCTAAGTAGTTTGTAAAAAAATTTTTTTAATTCACGAACCGGTTTTAAAAAAATCAAAATGACAGCGACTTTGAAATGGAGAGCCCCGTTTTCAATTTGAGGGAGGGGCACTTGAGCATTCTGTGTTAACAATTTAAGATAGTTCCGTCAACATAAGGAATATTTATAAACATATTTTTATGTTTTCCGTTATTTTGTGCTTGAGGAATATTCGATTATGGCGTGTGTAGTTTGTATAAAAATTCACTTAAGTAGTTATCGCCTCAAATTTCGTTTTAATTTCGGTTCACTGAAATTATTTCAAGTAAAGAGCATTAAAAACTATTTCAAAACAAAAAAAACATGAAGTGAACTTTTATTGACTATGGTAACATTTATTTCTTGTATATTTATTTTTGGGGTGGTAGTCGTTTGTTTGCTTTTCTGCTAAACACTCTTACTAAATAATATCGACGAAATATCGAAAAACAAAGAAACAAAATCAGTTTTGAAAAGTAATGAAGCTTTACTGACTTTAGTAAAATAATCCTAAACAGCAAAATGGGATATTAAAAAAAGTAAACACGTAATTTCTTTAGTTTTTTAAAGCAAAGAATCGATATAAATATGAATAAGAAGAAAATGGCGCCCTTTTCAAGCAGAACAGCATCGTTTCAGTTTTACAGTATTGAACAGTGTAGTATTGCGGCGTCGCATTCAGGGTTGTACTATTGTAATGTAAAGAAAACGCAGAAAATGACAAAAAAAGCTTAAACAGATATATAAATAAAAATAAAAAGGTTATGTAAATGTTTTTAAAAAGACACGTAATCGCGTGAGCAGGATTTTTTCCTTCTTTTGACACGATAACAAGTAACGTTCTTATTTTTTTATTATTTATCTATTTATCTATTTTCGAAAGAGTGCCACGTGCAAGTGGAGAAGGAAAAAACAGAATTATGCAAAATTTGTGTCGAGAATTGTCTAAAGTTCCGACTTTTTCTTTTTTTTTTGGCTTTCACTTTAATAAGAACGTGAATTTATGAGGTGAATTTATTCGACACAATATGATTAAATTCATAGTAATAAATAAAAGGTAACGTAAATTAAGATTAAAGTTAAGATGTTATTGTGGGTCCTCACCCCTTTTAAAAAACCTTGTTAAACTTTGTGAGATATTTACATTCTATGGATATCAGGCGCGAACGAATACCCAATAATTTTATTATTCCATATTTCTTCAAACTGAAACATAATTATCAAAGTATACTTACGCAAATAGATATGAAAAGTCTTTGTTAAAGTTTGTGCCATATTTCCATGGAGTACAGGCGCGAACGCAGACCCCACAATTTTATTATACTATCCCTATTTGAGTTGAAACATACTTATCAAAGTATTATTATGTACATCTATATCAAAAACAGTTTGATGGTACCTTTCTATCATTTTCGATATTTCCAGGGTAGTTTTAGCTTTTGCTAGCTGTTCTACAATAGTACTCTTTTCAAGACTACTAAAACCACCTTTACGTCCCATTTAATTGACGAAACAAACTGCCTTTGTTAATAATTTGACACACCTCAAATACCGTGGATTCAGCAATTACGATGGCAAGTTGTTTACATTGCGCGGGACAGTACAAAAATTTCACTGTACGCGCAGCTCAGCCTTGCCACCGTTTCCGAAGCTTTTGATACGAAACTACCGGTAAGTTTCTGAAACTAATAAAAAAATGTTATCTCGTTAATGATTTGACACGCAGTATATATATATATATATATATATATATATATATATATATATATATATATATATATATATATATATAAGCATAAAAAAATTACACTTAGTTGGTGTTGTTCTGTTCTTTCGAAGAATAATTATTCTCTAATTTAATCAACTTCCCAAATCTCAATACCCCTTATGTCAAATCTCGAGTCTATAGACTTAAAATTGACAGAGTAGTTTAATAGGAAAATGTACACACTTGAACACAAACACAGACAGACAATTTCACTTATATAGATAGATAGATAGATAGATAGATAGATAGATAGATAGATAGATAGATAGATAGATAGATAGGCCTATAATTTGGGTTAAATAGTTTTGAGGAAGTTTTAAAAATGTGGTTTTCTTAATATCAAATAAAAAAAAAAGAATAACATTTGTTGTTTTTTCACGCTTTGTTGTTTAAATATGATTTTAGTTTAACGTCGATAGACGCGTAGATCGAATATAATAACGTTTAGGAAACTCTTTCTCGCTTAAATTATACCATTTATAACAAGTAGCACTTTTGGTGAAGTTTGAGTCATTCGCAATCGAAAACAATGATGAAAATAAAAACAAAACAAAAGTATTGCGTGTCTCTATTTTATGATGTTGATGGAAACAGACGAATAAAAAAAGCAAGGAAATCAACTAAATCATAAAAGAAACGAACGAAATGACTAAGGTGGTCTTTAACGACGCTGACTCATGTCCAGATGAGTGACTTTTATGCACATATATTAAGATTTTATGTCCATTACAAGGCGCTGTTTAACACAGACTTTGTTATGAACGCGGCGATAATTCCTAGTCAAAGTACGAGACACGCACTCGTGTTGGTGAATTGTTGCAAAAACGTAAAAAAAAAAGCAGATTTAGTCACGTAAAGATCAAAGTTCGATATCATTTATAACCCCACTCCCCAAAAATGTATAATGCAAAAACCTCTTTTCTTGAAATACGAAAATTCAATCTACGCTCTTAGCGATGAAGATACCATTAAAGCATGGCAGACCAACGTAGATGCTATTTTAAACTAGCGTGACAGACCAACGTAAAAATGATTTCAAACTTAAGTGTGACAGGCAAACATAAATGCTATTTTAAACATAAGTGTGACACCCCAACCGAAATACAACTTCAAACTTAAGCGTGACAGACCAACGCAAATACTATTTCAAAGTAAAATGTGACAGACCAACGTTGATGTTAATTGTAAAAAGCCGACAGAAATTCTACAAGAAAATATTATGAATATAAAATTATAAATAATCGGAATTGCTATTTTAAAACCTGACAAACGTAAACACTACCCCCACGGAGTAAATAAAGGGTTCTCTTCGAAATTGCGCCCAGACTCCATAGTTCGACAGAAAGATTCCCGAGTTCGACAAGATATACCTGAAAATGTTTACATCGACTGAAATGTTGTTTAACACTCAATGTGAGAACAGTAGATCGAACAATTCAAATAATGTAAAACACATGCTATTTTAAACTTAAGTTTGATAAACCGATGAAATTTACAACTTAAACATTAACCCGACAGACCACCGAAAATTCTATCACAGATTTATGCATGACAGACCGGCATAAATGCTAGTTAAAAATCAAACTTAAGAGTGACAGATCGGCGAAACTGTTATTTTTTAGGCGTTTGAGATGAAAATGAGATTCTTTTTATTTTTATAATGAGGAATTTTATTAAGGTCGAAGGGCACGTGACCATAAATGTTAGTTAGGATTGTCTGTTGAATAATCTAAATATTAATTTACTTGTTCGTGCGTCCAGTGTCACAAAAAACCCATCGTAAACATTAACCATCGCAAAACCATAGCATAAATTGATTTATTAGAAACGAATTACCTCCCTTCATAGTCGCTCTTTATCAGTTAAAAAACCATTAAAAAATATTTCCATACAAAAAGCATGGTTGTCTGTTTATTGTTCAATTTAACCATTTTATTTTATAATTCAACAGATAAGTCATGTTGAGAAGAGACTGTAAGTATTCATTATTATAATTTCTTTTTAAGATTAAAAAAAAATCTGCAAGTGAATTGACATCTGCTGCTTTATAATTTATATAAAAAAAACAAATTCAGAAAAAAAAACATTGTGTTGATTGGTGAATTTTCATTGAAAAAAAATCTAAATTTTTTTACATCAATTCTTTTTAGCTTTTAAAAGCTTAAAAAAGAATTTTCTAAAATTTGTTGTAAATTCATCGTTATTTGTTTTATTTTATTTTTTTTTTATATAAATTTTATTTATGATGCTTTTAAAAATTTTCAATTACCGTGGAATTTCTACGAGTTCTGCTAATTTCGGGGAACCGAAAACAATAAATGGAATTATAAAAAGGTGATTATTCATTAGAACAGTATAAGACACGTATTTGTCATCATTAGACTTGAAGACGACTAACCCGAATCTGTAAAGAATTTAACACAATGCGGCAACCAATATATTTTTTTTGTAGCCGGGAGATCGGCGTTGCCCGGGATTTAATTATAATCAACGAATGTTTCACACTTCCGTATTTTTATTGCCATCGAAATCGGTGAAATCGACCATTTTTCAATCAAATAGATCGATTGCCTACTCTGGGGACGCATCGCAGTGCAGCGGGAGGAAGCTTCGCATGCCTCCCCGCTGTGGTTAGTCCACAATACATTGTAGTCTACATTGCACTGTAGAGAACCTACAGTTGGTTTTATAAAAATTATTTTTTATATCTAATGGATTGCATTAAAGTTTAAAATGCAAAAGTCAAGTTTATTGCTTCAATTTTTCTCTACACGGAAACATTAATTTCGAACGCTTACCTATCATATAAAAGTGCCTACTGTTGATTTTATATACTTGCTTATGCAGTGATAATGACTTGAATTAAAGTTTAAAATGAAAAAGTCAAATATCATGATGCAATTGTGCTCTAAACAGAAACATCCATTTCGAACGCGACCCTGTCATATCAAAGAACGTACTTTTATATGCTGGGCCTTCTGACTTGTGAGGTAATAAAATTTCTTAAATGCATTTGTGATGTTAGGCTGTGTAAGGTGTTAACTTTGGTCAAAATCGCCTGTTCCTTCTTTTATCGGATTATTTCGATTATCGATTATCGATACTTATCGGAAACATTCCGAAACAAAACTTTAAAAACTGCCAAGCACATAAAGTACCCTCGTGTGAAATTGCAAAAAACATCGATCCAAGGCTTTTAACTTTGCACTGAAGAATCCCGAAAGGATGAAACACTAGTGTCTGTAGGTATTTAATTATTATAGTAAAAAAAAAAAATAATTATATATATATATATATATATATATATATATATATATATATATATATATTCTTCGTACCTTGTATCAAGTGATTTCCCCAAAAAGCACTTATACAATGTTCTTGTATTTTTATTGCTTCTACCCCCTGTCCGTTTGGCTAAGAGCATAGTGCCGCTTCTGTCTTTGGTCAGTAAGAAAGAAATGCTTTTACACTCAAATAAATTTTTCCAAATCCTTAATGTTAGAAGATTTGGATAAAATTCTAACGAAATTTTCCGTTTCTTCAAATATCAAGACAAATATGCCTGTCCACCCTGCGTCCGAGGATGGTTGCCTTTCATAGGACCTCTTCCAACATTGGCGACTCCATTTTTTTTTTTTTTTTTTTGTCATTTCCGTAGTCTTTTTGACAGTAAGAACATGGCAAAATGAAAACAATGAACATTGGATAGACCTTATCATGAATAAGATTAAATTTAATCAGGCCCAATTGTTTTTTAATTTCTTTACCTTTTTGAGTAACTCTTTTTGCCGTTTTGGATAGGTGCAAAGTGTAGTATCTGTTCTTATACTACACTGTCCTTCGTCAGTGAAGAAGAACTCATTCCATACTGAAGTGATTTTTATTTGTGATCGACTCTAGAGTGTCTTTTTTCGGCGGCGATATGGATTTTTATTATATTAAACATGTCTAACCCAGTCAATTTTTATTGTTTCTATCTCCTGCCCTTTGGGGGCTAAGAGCGTAGTGTAGTATATGTTTTAGTATATTATGTACAGTTTATCTCTTCTGCTTTGGCCAGTAAAAAAAGAAATCCTTCGACACTAAAACAATTTTTCCCCAATTCTGGTTACATTGAAATACGGCCTAATTACGTTGACACACCCGGTTCCCGTTGGATCACCAAAGTTAAGCAACATTGAACCTGGTCAGTACTAAATGGGTGACCATTTGGGACTTCCATGTGCTGTATGTGCTTTCCGCTTATCTCGGCATTGTTTCCAATTGCCTCTACAGGGTGTATTCTTTGTCTTTCGAGACTGACCGGAGGCATTGGTTACATTTAAGAGTGTTCAATCGAATATAGTAATGTGTACATCTTTTTTATTTAATTTAAATTCAGATGCTCCATTTTTTAATATTAGGGTTGTGCAAAAATAATGCCGTTTTGTTTTTACGTTCAATTATATATATGTATATATAAACAGCATTATTTTTGCGTCAACCTAATACTTTGGGTCATCGTTTATCAATGCACAGAGACCATTCTACGATAAAAGTTGGTAGCCGGTGAAACAACACATTGATGATCAGTGATGGTGGAACTTGGGTAGGATTTTATTATATAGTAGGCCGGCACAAAAAAACTTATTTATATTAGATTTGAAAACGATCATGTTATAGTCAGCTGGGGAGTAGTACATCTGTATTGTGTTCTACAGACGGATAGTTCTAGGAAAAAAAAAACTTGTGGAATTTTCGTTTAGTCTTAAACACAAACAGATAGTGAGGGGAATATTTTACAATTGTTGTAGAAAGACAAGTATTTTTTTCTTGATCAGTGTAAGAGAAATCATTTTGAAAACGTCCAATTAACAGTATTCGTTTTGGGGGAGCTGGATATACACCACATTAAAAACTGGCTATGTGTCTAAGTCTGCCCTCGTCGGGAGGCAAATAAGTATAGCAGCTTTGTATCCTGTTAAGACAGGAAATGGTACTCTTAATATGTCCTCCCTAGATGTGGCAACAGTACTCTACCTTGGGACATATTTGTTTGTGGTGCATGTAGGATTGTGTCGAAGAGAGATACTTTCTGGCGCTGTAGAATAAGTTCACCATTTTTCCAGTGATATTGGTAACGGATCTGATGTAGATTTTCGATTTTAGGTCAGGGGTGAAGGTCAGCCTGCAGAGTACTCCTTCAAGATGAGACCCGTTCATTTAAATTGGAACTAAGTGTGAATTTACCTAGTATTACTAGTATTATTACCTGTGCATTAGTGTGGCTACACAAGTTCAAGCAAGTAATTTAAGCGTTTATTCGTATGCGTGCCATATCAGCTGAGACCCGGACCTTATTATAGGTCAGATTGAAAGGGCCTATAAGTCTCGACCTCCAGCAGCCGTTATCGGCTGTGCTGGAGATAGCCTTGAACGAGCAAGAAGCTAACACCTTCCTTTTCGTTCTCTTAATCGGTCGCATAACTATGTATTTGTTGTGCGTGTCTGTATGGCCGTTGGTATGAGTAGTTTCAAGGAGACGAAGTGGGGGGGGATCTGCAAACTACCCCACCAGGGCGAGATGTGACACGAGATCGCTTTTATTATACAGAGCCCAGAACCTATCAACGTCAAGGAAAATTGCCAAACATTACCTCTGCGATACTTCTTTACGAATTAAGGCGCCACAGAAACCCGAGTCAGAAATAAATCACGGGTGGAGATAACATTCGCTCTCTCTCTCTCTCTCTCTCTCTCTCTCTCTCTCTCTCTCTCTCTCTCTAAACTAAGAAAATAGATATAAAAACCTTAGTATATATATATATATATATATATATATATATATATATATATATATATATATATATATATAGGGTGGGCCAAAAATATATATAGGGTGGGCCAAAATAAAGGTCCTATTTTTGAAAATTCATAAATTCATGTAAGTTTTAAGAAGTGTTTTTCGGCCAAAATTTGTTTTGTTTATTTCAAAAAAATCTTGGAAGGGTCAGTCTACACACACATAAAGTTTGGTGAGTTTAACTTTTATTTTGTGGAAGTTATTCAGATTTAAAGATAGGACCCTTAGTAAAAAAAAAAATAATAATAATTATATATATATATATATATATATATATATATATATATTAGATGCCTCCGTTAAGTCTCGAAAGACAAAGGATATCCCAAGTATGGGCAGCTGCGCGTGTAATTGTGAGGCAAGGGTTGCGCAAACCCCCAACCACACCCCTTCCTGAATGGGCACTGTTTGAGTCCAGTGGCAAGGAAAAGTTCAGGACGACTGGAAACAATGCCAAGATAAGCGGAGAGCACATACAGCACCTGGAAGTACCAGATGGTCACCCATTTAGTACTGACAAGGCTCAACGTTGCTTAACTTCGGTAATCCGGCGGGAACCGGTGTGTCAAGGTGATTATGCCGTACAATATACATACATGCAAACCCGATATATGTATCTATAAGACGTTCTTTCCATTGCAAATTGGCAATTGTTCTAATAAAAGTTATAATCTGTTGACTTTAAATGAATCCTTCATACGAAATGACGGTTGAATATGATAACATTTATAATCATTTTTCTATTAACTACAAAACACTTATTAATCCCTATTAATCCGTAACTGGACATCGAACGGAATTTTAGATCGTTACACCTTACTATAGCAAAGTCAAATCGGCCCCATACTTTTTGAGAAAACTTTTACAGTAAATGTGGTACTGTGGTGATTAATTTTTATTGATTTATATCAATCCCTAACTATGCCTCGAACTGATACCATAATACTTAGTTCGCTGCACTTTATTATAGCAAAGGTAAATACAATTTTCAGCTCGATCGGCGCAGTCGTTTCCGAGTAAAGCGGAATGGACAAACAAACAGACAGACAGGCCAAGAGAAATATATATATATATATATATATACGAAGGGGCATTCCAAAAGAAGTGCCACCTATTTTTTCGTTGCGCTCGAATGGACTAGAGAAAATTGCAAAATTCACCGTTATGATGACTGAACTCATGCATTCATAACCTAACAGTTTCATCTCTTTCTTGCAAATATTAACGGTGTGAGACTCTAAGAAAGCAACCCCTGTCATGGATGTGTGTAAAAAGAAACGATGAGTCATTGAATTATTGACAAAAATGCGTTGAGAATGCTGGTGACTATGTAGAAAAAATAAATTCTAGAACACAAAAGGTCGCTCGTTTTAATGGTACAACTCCCATGTTCATAGCTTTTCAACTTTTATAGTAAAAATCAAAGAGGAGACTTTAACTTTTGGAACTACACTATGTATTAGGTTGACCAGGAAACTTTTGCGGTTTTTAACTTTTAAATTACGATGAACATATCTCGACTCAAACAAAAATTTATTGATGCAAGTAAGCACCACCAGAATCAGTACCCTTTTGCCAATGCAAAATAAGTCTATTTATTCCAGTAACGTAAAAATCTTGCGTTCTGGTGGAGATGAAGTCGCTGAAGGCGTTTTGGATATTGCTTAGGTTTTTGAAGTATTTCCCATGCAGAAAGTTGTTGATATGCTTGAAAAGTGGTAGTCGACGTCTAACCACTGAGATGAGCGTCGCCGGTTGTCGTAAAGAGTCCACTTTTCATCGCAAGTCACAAACCTGTCGAAAAACGGGTCGTTCTTGTTGTGTAAATGAAGGAAAGATGATGCTTCATAAAAGCGTTACTTATTGTTGTCGTTCAATTTGTGAGGCAATAAGTTATCATTTTTTTTGTCTTTCCAAACCTCTCAAGGAATTGGAAATCGTCGTATACTTTATGTCTAATTCAGAAGCAGGCCATCAGACAGTTGCGCGTGGATTTGATTACAGAGGAATAAAAAGTGACACAAACGGTTGTTTAAACAGTTACATCCAATTTAGCTTAAATTTGCGCTTTTTTGAAAAACTGACAAGTGCGGACTTTCTTTTTGGCGGGGCTTTATATATGATGAAAATATCGGAAATAGTATTCCGACGAAATAGCGAAATACAAAAAGGAACAAACCAAATTATGTGTTCATAATTGTAAATTAAAAACAAAATTACTTTCTTTCACGACCCTAACCATAACCCTAACCTGTCTATGAATTTCCTACGACTTTTTCCGTTTCTAAAATGGAACAGGGTCATACATTTCATTACATCAAAAATAATTTATAAATATTTGTACTGGTGTTTTATTTTCTTAATTTCATTCATTTAGAGGAAGTCTCGAAATAAAGACGAAACGTTGATGAACACATAACTTGGTTTGTTTCTGTGTGTGTGTGTGTGTGTGTGTGTGTGTGTGTGTGTGAAAGGAATTTAAAGTTTTGCAAATCATAATTTGCAACATGTATTGTTCGAGCAAGGGAAATAAAATAAAGATAATTATTTCCTCATTCCGTCTAGTTTTAACAATGGCTATGGAATCGGCTGAAATTGAACTTAGCATTGAGGTTGTCATTCTGCATCATTATCCACGTGACCAGGACCACCTCCCGGCGTCACGTAGTAACAAGTCGTTTAGATGCGTCGCGTGTCATTTTCGAAGAGGGGAGTGTATTTCTGATCAAAGTCAGGCCACATTACAGGCACAGTTTGCATGCTTCAAAACACCTCGAAGCCAGCATGTGTTCGATGACTCATTGCAAATTATACTCAACGTGTATTTACTTTCAATTATATAAAAATAGCCTTGCTGGCGTGCGTGTATCTGTATGCGTGTGTGTGTGTGTGGTGTGTGTGTGTGTGTGTGTGTGTGTGTGTGTGTGTGTGTGTGTGTGTGTGTGTGTGTGGAAAGGTATCTACCAAACTACGCTGACAATTTTTGATTTACAGAACGGAAACTTGATATATAAGGTATTTGGGCCCGTGGAACTTATTAGAGTTAGTTTTAGCCGGAAGAAAATAACTGCTAAAGGGTCAAATTTGAAAAATTGGAACTTGGCTGGCGGAAGTCGACTCAAAGTGCACTCTATACATGCGTAAATATACATTCATACGTTATTTTTGCGTAAATCTTTAGAGTTTTGAGAACTTTAGGTCATATGGTAGCGAATACCGCTAGAGCGCTCTGTATTTCGGTTTCACTTGTAGCTAATGACACGCAACTTATTATTTTTTTTTTTACTTTGGAATCACTGCTATATATTGTGTACAATAGAACTGGATTTATAATATCAGCATGAACCAAAATATATTAAAGCGAATTCTACAATCTTGCAACATCAGGGTGCCTGCTAATATTTCATTCAAACACGGTAGTGTTCGAATATATAGTTAAGTCGCAGTTTTAGTAATTTAAAATTGCTTTACAGCCTTACCGCTCACTCATTTTTCGACCAACTTTCAAACAATTATTACACTTTATGGATCACCTTCTCAGCTATATTGTGAATAAAAAAATTTCAATTTTCTTTCAGTAAAACAAAAGTTATGATGAATTTTCTGGTGTTCAAAATTGTAAAAACATATGAGGTGAGTGACGTTTTTTATGACTGGTTTCCATAGCACCCACGTCGCTTCAGCGTTGCTACTAATTCACTATGAAAGCATGAAAGGGAAATAATGGGGGATTTTATTGAAAGCAGATGAGTGCCGTACATTGTTATTACATATGTGTTTATGGGGGCAAAAAATAAGAATGAAATTAAACAAAGAACAAGTGAATTTATTGGAAGCTTAGAAAACTCATGGATTACAATAGGAAAATGCGAGCATAAAAAGTAATATGGTTAATTTTAAACATGGAAAAGTAAAGGACTAGTTGTTAAAACTGGAAAAGAAAAGTACAAGATATTCTAGTTAAAAAATATAATAAATTTATAACTTAAAATATTGCAGTATTAAGAAATTTTTTTTCATTGAATTTAAAACTTTATATAATCAATTTTTAATGCTGAAATATTTTAACTCGAGAATGTTTCTGTCGAAATCGGGAACTCTAACCACTGCACAATGTTTAAAATTCCGTCCAATTTCCTGAGTTCGACAGAAACATTTTCGAGTTGGACAAGATACACCAGAAGAAGACTGGAAGTTACATCGACCGAAACGTTGTGAAAATGGCGCTCAAGATGAGAACAGTAGTCCGTAATTCAAATAATACGAATAACTAATTCTCATCTCAAAACTTCAGAAACGAAATATATGTTTATCTATTTAAATATTTATGAGCTTTTATGTGATTACGTGTAGTGAAGAAAGACTGGGGAGAATTATAGACATTCAAATTCAAGACAAAACTATCGGCCTTTTCTAGCAAAAATTCGATGATAAACAGCTGTTTTGAAAATAAAAAAGTGAATTGTGATGATCATTGAAAGAGGCAGAAAGTTTTGCAATTTTGCAGAGACTGATTTCTTCTCAGATTCCAGGGAATACTGTTTTGTTTTTTTTGTTTTTTTTGTGTTTTTTTTTTTTTTGTTGTTTTTTTGGGTTTTTTTCAGAGCGATCAATGCCTCTGAAATCATATTGTTCAGTACTGGTAAGTGTCTAGAAAAAAGACACAAATTGTCATTTAGTGGAACAACATATATTGTACAGAAAATCAAATACAACAAATAAGTAGAATGGTTATACGTCAGTCCGACTGCCAAATGTGTAAAAACGGTGTATAACGCCGAGAGGCATTTTATCTTGATAGCAAGTGGAAGAATATATTATTATCCATAAGGCAAACAATGCAACACACCTGTAATAAGTAGCGCTATGACAATAGAGTATTCTTGTCATTTTTTGGACTCTCGAGTATATATCCCATACAGTTAATCGACCGAGAACCACATGACTTTATATAAAAGCATATAAGATATCAACGGATATGTACTCGAGAACTTAGTTGATAAAGTGGGACCGATTAGATTGACAACTCTGTTTTGGACTTTATCTAAGAGGGAGAGACTAGTGGTAGATGCACCAGCCCAGATGTGGCAACAATGCTCCATGCATGGGCGAATGGTGGCCTTGTAAAGAATTATTTGAACTTTTTATAGATTTAACGTATAAGGAAAATAGAAAGCAGACATTAGTTTTATTTTCCACATCCTCGAACTCTCGCTTCATTTTTTTGTCCTTTAGTCCTCCCATTCAGTGAGCATTATTTCTGACAAAGGGGGAAGAACCGTTGTTTTCTGGGTGATAATGTATTCAGCTAATAAATATGTTTGTTTATTGTTGTTCTTTTTTATTTTAAGATCATTATATCAAGTGGCTTCATGCCTTGTCTGGGGCGATTTCCATAAAAACACGATAATTGCCCACAGTGACTTCACATAGAATCGAAGAAAAATGCCGATGTTTTTGTTTTTTTTAAATAGGGTTCACCACTTATCAAGGCTCGGAGACCACTCGAGGATAAGGGCTATTAACTGTACAGTAGTCAATGGAATAATATCATAGATTCTTTAGATTCTGTAAGAAGATTTATACATATTGATTTTTTTACTCTTTTTTCGCCCCAAACAGGGTGTTTTTTTTTTGTTTTTTTTTTTTACAAAGGCATCACCACATTATCAAGGCCCAGAGGCCACTCAAGGATAAGGGTTAAAGAGTGTACAGTAGAAGTTGGTCAATATAGTAATCATTAGTAATGAAAATTTGGTAAATTTAATAACTTATATGGAACGGCTCATCAAGAACTTATTTACTTTAGACTTGAACAAAACCATATTGTAGTCAGCCGGAAAGCAGGAAAACGGAAGACAATTCCACAGGCGTGCAGTTCTAAGAAAGAAGCTTTGTTCATGGAATCTACGTTTAGGTTTAGGCACAGATAAAGAGTGGGGGAAATTATTGATAGTGTTTACAGCTAGACGAGTGTTTCTTGTGAAAGTTTGGCGAGGGGGGACCATAGATTGAAGCTCAGTTGAACACTTTCCATGAAAATAACGATACATCAGAGACAAACTCGCAACATCTCTTCTGTGAGATAGAGGTTGCAAGGAGGAGAAAAGGACATCTCCTACGAGGCTACGAAGTCTATTTTGAACTCTATCAAGGCAGGACAAGTTCTTTCTAGCAGCTCCTGCCCAGATGTGGCAACAGTATTCCATCCTTGGACGTACCTGGCTCTTATATAGATAGAGAATAGCATCAGCAGTGAGATATCTACTGGATCGATAGAAAGATCCCACCATTTTTCCAGCGGCCTTGGCAACAGATTTGATATACGTGTTCCATTTAAGATCAGGAGTAATGGTCAAGCCCAGAAGCTTGTCAAAACTTGAGGCCTCCTGAAGACGAGAGCCATTCATTTCAATTGATGACAAATGTGGATTAGAATGTTGATGATGTAAAGAGAGAAGCTTGGTTTTAGATGCATTAAAAGTAACCAGCCACTCCTTTCCCCATTGTACTACGTGCTCAAGATCAGAGGAGAGAGAATTGGAGAGAACTTGCTCGTTTACTGTCTTAGATGTGGTACCATAAATGGTAGTGTCGTCAGCATAAATGTCTACAAATGATGTAAGGATATGATTTGGAAGATCATTAATGTAGATCAGGAAAAGAGTTGGGCCCAGGATGGATCCCTGAGGGACACCGGCATTAATATTGTGAGCTTCTGATTTTTGCCCCTCAACTACTACTCTTATGAATCTATCAGAAAGAAATGATTTAATAATTGAGAAGACTTTTCCAGCTATACCATAGCTAGCGATCTTATGAAGTAAACCTTTATGCCATACCCTATCAAAGGCTTTAGATATGTCAAGAGCAATTGCCCTAGAAAGATTGCCACCGTCGAGAGATTTGCTAATCCTATGCGATATAACTGTAAGGACATCTGCTGTAGATCTAGCAGAACGGAAACCATATTGAGTGTCACTAAGAAGGTTATTTTTGTTGAGATGTTTGATTACTTCTGTATTTAATACAGATTCTAGCAACTTACTCATGACGCACAGGAGACTTATTGGCCTGTACTGAGAGGGGGATGAGCGATCACCTGAATTCTTAAATACAGGGCATACTGATGAGATTTTCCAGGGAGATGGGAAACTATTCTCCTTAAGACAACGTTTAAACAGTTTTGTAAGTATGGGCGCTAGTTCAGGTTGAAGTTTTTTGAGTACTATAATTGGAATACCATCAGGGCCAGTTGCTTTACTGGAATCAAGGTTTTTGATTAGCTTGGCAACATCACGTACAGATATACGTATATCACATAGCGTGTTTTCTGATACAAGAGGAAATATTGGGGGTTGGCGGTCTTGGTCGCAAAGGGTAGAATTAGCTGCAAAGTTCTTGACAAAGAGTTTGGCTTTGTCTGATGCTGACGAGATTACCTCAGATCCATTGATAATAGTTGGGATGGAGCACACTCTTCTGTTCAGGATTCTGTTTGCTATTTGCCAAAACTGGTGGGAACCAAGCCGCTGCTCAGCTACTTTGGACTTAACAGATTGAGCATACAACTCTCTTGCGTTCCTTATTACTTTCTTACAATGGTTGCTGGCAGTCCTGAAAACGGCTTTAGTTTCCATACATCTATTACGTTTGAAGCAGTGGAAAAAGTGATTTCTGTGCGCAATGGCAGCAGCACATTCTGGAGAGAACCATGGCTGGCTGTTAGGTTTTTACTGAAATTTTTTAGAGGGTATGAAATGGTCAATACCTACAATTAACCATTCAGTTAGGTCTAATACTATAGAGGACACATCCTTTTTAAACATGGAATGCAGAGGTAGATCAGATATAAATGTACGGAAGCTATCCCAGTCAGCCTTAGTGTATCGATATACTGTACGATGAAGAGGTACGTCTGGGGACTTATTACATTTCATTTTTATCTTAATTGATACAACAGAGTGGTCGGAAGATCCAAGAGGCGACAGAACAGAAACTGAACATAGTTCAGGGCAAGTTGTGAGAAAAAGGTCTAGTAGGCTCGCATACTGGCCGTCATTATCGGGCACACGGGTAGGTTCCTGAACAATCTGAGTGAGGTCATAGGCAATGGAGAAATCATGACAGAACCTCCCCTCATCATCGGTCTTGTTTGAGTGGGTCAACCATTCGACGTTGTGAACATTGAAGTCTCCACATACGTGAATGTTAGCTGAAGGATAAGTAGAAAGGACTTGGTCAATTTTCTCAGATATGCTTTGAAAGATAGTAACTCCGCTGTTGTGGGGGCGATAGAGAGTAAATATAAATGCAGTAGTGTGAGCTAAAGCAACCCGGAAGCACATATAAGGTAAGTTAGGATCTTCCCTGGAGATGTCCCTCCCACATGGAAAGCTATCTTTAATATAGGCACATATTCCATGCCCATGGCGATCTTGGGGGTCAGATTTAGAAGTTAAGTTAGAGTATCCTGTAATTGCAAACTCATCAAGGGAAATAGCCTGTCCAATGCCAGTTTCACTTAAAAATAAAAGGTCTGGTTTAGTCTCCTGTAATTGGGTTTCAACCTCTGGAAGGTTAGAACGTAGACCCCTGATGTTGGAGAAGGAGACATGGTAGTAGGGGTCTACGTTGGAAGTTGGAGAACCGGGTTTAATCGTGTATTTTTTCTTGAAACTTGTCATGATGAAATTTTGGAATTTGTGGACTAGGTCGACAGATTTACTTAGAGCAGGACAGAGAGGGGAAACTAAGAGAGAAAAAGAAACGAAGAATTTTTTTTTTTTTTTTTTTTTTTTTGTACCACATGATAAGGTAAAGCCGTAACAATTACCCACTAGTATGGCATCGAGAGGCCCCACCAGAAGCTACTGCATGGTCCAGATTCCATTCACCAAATGGCAATACAGCAGCCCCAGTACTTTGCACCTGCTGATAGGACAGCCTCCTTAGTGGTTAATCCAAGGTTCGGGTCCCTGACTATCAGGCGGATAACGTCAGCCCAGACAAAACGTTTACCTCCAGCACCCTTACTAGTGACATGGCTACAAGGATAGACATAGAAACAGAAAATTTCCACCAACTCTGCCAACTGTTCGCGCAAAAATACTGCCATCCTAGAAAACAGCTTTTTCTTCTCCCTTTGTCAGAAAAATCACTCATTTAAAAATGAGGACTGAGGGACAAATAAGAAGAAGCGAGAGTAACAGGAGCTGCCGATAACACATCCACAATGCGTTTTCTACTCTCCATTAAAAAAAAATAAATAAAATAAAAAAATAAAAAATAAAAAAAATAAAAAATAAAAAAATAAAAAAAAATAACTATTAAGTATTGTACTTAAATAAAAGTCCAACGGGCCTGTTTAAGGGAAAGTATGGTGATAGATTCCCCTCCCACGAACTAAAAATGAGTACAATTAGGTAATCTATTTTTGCAATCATCTCGGTAGATAAATAAACATTTATGGACGAGAAAAAAAAAAAAAAAAAAAAAAAATTAAAGCTAGCATTTAATACAACAGAAATACATAAATTAAATACTGAAATAAAATGTAGTTATTAATATTTGAATCTTAAAATAAAAAGTGCGAATTAATAGAGAAAATCACTTATCACAACAACGCATTCCGTCTCCAAACTAGTGAAGAATTTAACTTTTAATAGCGTTCAGAAGATTTTTTTTTAAAAATTAACCGTTAAGAGAAAGCGTGATTTTATTCTGAACTTTAACTAATCACGTTTTAAGCAACTTATGATATAAAACAAAATCGGATGGGGGGGGGTTCTTCCGAAGGTTAGTTGGTGACGTTATAAGTAATTGCGAGATAAGATGGGAGCCAGAAATTAGGGGTGGGGGACTGAAAATGATAATATAATGGATTGATTATACAATATTTAAGATCAACTTGGTAGATAAACATTTATGGACGAGAAAAAAAAAAAAAAAAAAAAATTAAAGCTAGCATTTAATACAACAGAAATACATAAATTAAATACTGAAATAAAATGTAGTTATTAATATTTGAATCTTAAAATAAAAAGTGCGAATTAATAGAGAAAATCACTTATCACAACAACGCATTCCGTCTCCAAACTAGTGAAGAATTTAACTTTTAATAGCGTTCAGAAGATTTTTTTTTAAAAATTAACCGTTAAGAGAAAGCGTGATTTTATTCTGAACTTTAACTAATCACGTTTTAAGCAACTTATGATATAAAACAAAATCGGATGGGGGGGGGGGGGTTCTTCCGAAGGTTAGTTGGTGACGTTATAAGTAATTGCGAGATAAGATGGGAGCCAGAAATTAGGGGTGGGGGACTGAAAATGATAATATAATGGATTGATTATACAATATTTAAGATCAACTTGGTAGATAAACATTTATGGACGAGAAAAAAAAAAAAAAAAAAAAATTAAAGCTAGCATTTAATACAACAGAAATACATAAATTAAATACTGAAATAAAATGTAGTTATTAATATTTGAATCTTAAAATAAAAAGTGCGAATTAATAGAGAAAATCACTTATCACAACAACGCATTCCGTCTCCAAACTAGTGAAGAATTTAACTTTTAATAGCGTTCAGAAGATTTTTTTTTTAAAATTAACCGTTAAGAGAAAGCGTGATTTTATTCTGAACTTTAACTAATCACGTTTTAAGCAACTTATGATATAAAACAAAATCGGATGGGGGGGGGGTTCTTCCGAAGGTTAGTTGGTGACGTTATAAGTAATTGCGAGATAAGATGGGAGCCAGAAATTAGGGGTGGGGGACTGAAAATGATAATATAATGGATTGATTATACAATATTTAAGATCAACTTGGTAGATAAACATTTATGGACGAGAAAAAAAAAAAAAAAAATTAAAGCTAGCATTTAATACAACAGAAATACATAAATTAAATACTGAAATAAAATGTAGTTATTAATATTTGAATCTTAAAATAAAAAGTGCGAATTAATAGAGAAAATCACTTATCACAACAACGCATTCCGTCTCCAAACTAGTGAAGAATTTAACTTTTAATAGCGTTCAGAAGATTTTTTTTTTTAAATTAACCGTTAAGAGAAAGCGTGATTTTATTCTGAACTTTAACTAATCACGTTTTAAGCAACTTATGATATAAAACAAAATCGGATGGGGGGGGGGGTTCTTCCGAAGGTTAGTTGGTGACGTTATAAGTAATTGCGAGATAAGATGGGAGCCAGAAATTAGGGGTGGGGGACTGAAAATGATAATATAATGGATTGATTATACAATATTTAAGATCAACTTGGTAGATAAACATTTATGGACGAGAAAAAAAAAAAAAAAAAAAATTAAAGCTAGCATTTAATACAACAGAAATACATAAATTAAATACTGAAATAAAATGTAGTTATTAATATTTGAATCTTAAAATAAAAAGTGCGAATTAATAGAGAAAATCACTTATCACAACAACGCATTCCGTCTCCAAACTAGTGAAGAATTTAACTTTTAATAGCGTTCAGAAGATTTTTTTTTTTTTAATTAACCGTTAAGAGAAAGCGTGATTTTATTCTGAACTTTAACTAATCACGTTTTAAGCAACTTATGATATAAAACAAAATCGGATGGGGGGGGGGGTTCTTCCGAAGGTTAGTTGGTGACGTTATAAGTAATTGCGAGATAAGATGGGAGCCAGAAATTAGGGGTGGGGGACTGAAAATGATAATATAATGGATTGATTATACAATATTTAAGATCAACTTGGTAGATAAACATTTATGGACGAGAAAAAAAAAAAAAAAAAAAAAAAAATTAAAGCTAGCATTTAATACAACAGAAATACATAAATTAAATACTGAAATAAAATGTAGTTATTAATATTTGAATCTTAAAATAAAAAGTGCGAATTAATAGAGAAAATCACTTATCACAACAACGCATTCCGTCTCCAAACTAGTGAAGAATTTAACTTTTAATAGCGTTCAGAAGATTTTTTTTTTTAAATTAACCGTTAAGAGAAAGCGTGATTTTATTCTGAACTTTAACTAATCACGTTTTAAGCAACTTATGATATAAAACAAAATCGGATGGGGGGGGGTTCTTCCGAAGGTTAGTTGGTGACGTTATAAGTAATTGCGAGATAAGATGGGAGCCAGAAATTAGGGGTGGGGGACTGAAAATGATAATATAATGGATTGATTATACAATATTTAAGATCAACTTGGTAGATAAACATTTATGGACGAGAAAAAAAAAAAAAAAAAAAAATTAAAGCTAGCATTTAATACAACAGAAATACATAAATTAAATACTGAAATAAAATGTAGTTATTAATATTTGAATCTTAAAATAAAAAGTGCGAATTAATAGAGAAAATCACTTATCACAACAACGCATTCCGTCTCCAAACTAGTGAAGAATTTAACTTTTAATAGCGTTCAGAAGATTTTTTTTTTTTAATTAACCGTTAAGAGAAAGCGTGATTTTATTCTGAACTTTAACTAATCACGTTTTAAGCAACTTATGATATAAAACAAAATCGGATGGGGGGGGGGTTCTTCCGAAGGTTAGTTGGTGACGTTACTTGGAATGTACATGCTACTATTTGAGATTGTGGTTAAATGAGGAATATTGGGAGTTGAGCAGCAAGATGTCCGTTCACATTACATTTAAACGTCTGTCAATTAGTACAGTCAGTTAAGCAGGAAACATGGAAGTGATTCCAGTCTAGGAACGATGTTATTAGAAGTTTTTCTGACATGTAGGAATCGCTACATTGAAGAGGTTAGATTTTGCTGCTTGTCAGGTTGGTCGGGTTAATGTTCGTTGGCGGAGCACAAGTGTCGTTTGTTCGTCAAAACTAATTCCATTAAAATACTTCAAAAACAAAAACAGGGATGCAACACTGCAGTGATAAGACAGGGGTTGGAGGTTGGCCGATAGTGCGGGATCTATTAAATTTTAAATTATTTTCTGACCTTGTCTAAGAGAGAGAGAGAGTAGTGGTAGATGCTTCTGCGCATCTATCCATCCTTCTAGCACAGCCGTAGCCGAGATTGAACTCACTACACGAGTTTGTAGTGTAATTCAAATCTTGTCGGTAGCTGAATACTTGATGTTTCGCCAGGGCTATCAGGGGTATTTTTTTTTTTATCGTGACGCCATCACTAGATGTGGTGCCTAACACGGCTTAAGAAGCAAGAGAAGAATAGACTGCGACAGTTTCTCAGCTCGGTATTTCTTAAAATTTATTCTTAAACGAAAATGGTCTAATTGTTACCATATCAATTTCCGTAACGCACAAGAAATCAAACGTGCAATCATTATTGATGTGCATACATGTTTCAGTGGAATCTCAATTAAAAGACACCACCTCATCAGACAAAAAAAGGGACGATACTGAAACGAGAGTCAAGGTTACACTCGTTTTTTATAAAATATATTCGAGGGTGGTTTACGCTCTGAAAGAAAGGGAGTGTATACTTTGTGAATGTGAACAGTAGATGTTTTAGAGGGAGTGCGGTGAACAGAGAAAGTAGGAGTGGACGGTTAAGGAAGAAGGGGGAGTACGATCCCGTGTGGTTACACTGTCGCAGCGCAGCGAGAAAGAATTGGTTTCATTTTAACTTGGCGGTTGTGTATTGGCTTAAGTTTGTATATCTGATGAGGTGGCCTCTTTGAATTGAGATGACAACGGGTGATATCCAGAAACACGTGTACATAGATAACTTTTAAGCGCATAAATAATATTTAATAAATATTTTAATAAAATAATATAGTTAAATATTTAATAAATAAAAGTAATAATAATAAAACAAAAAGTACGTACCGAACAATAAAAGGGACGACGCAAATAAACAAAAGGGCAGGTAACTCCTTCATCGCTAATGTAAGGGAAACAATTAAATACAATAGAATCGCTAATAAAAATAATAACCATTCTTACACACACACACACACACACACACACACACACACACACACACATATATATATATATATATATATATATATATATATATATATATATATAAATCACTGGTAGCTTAATACTTCGATTCGATGCCTCCATTCAGTCTCGAAATATAAAGGATACCCCTGTAGGGGCAGCTGCGCATATAATTGTGTTACAAGGATTACGCAATCCCCACCCACACCTCTGCTGAGTCGGCACTGTATAAATCGTGGCAAGGAGAAGTCCAGAACGACTGGAAACAATGCTGAGATAAGCGGAGAGTATATACAGCACCTGGAAGTCTCAAATGGTCACCTATTTAGTATTGACTAGGTTTCACGTTGCTTACCTTCGGTGATCCAACGAGAAGCGGTGTGTCAACGAAATTTGCTATAAATATATTCTTATATAATACTTATAGGTTCCAAAATTATGGGATAGAATTCTACAAAAATTGGCATGAGTGACCGTTGGAATACCGGATGTATCAACATGTTAACAATGTGGTTTTACTAAAGAGCCAACAATTTCCCGCGTGTAACAGACAATCAAAATCTCCAAACTGACGATGGGAAGGGGGGGGGTCGTTGTAAACTTTAAAAAAAAAAAACGAAGAAAACATGGAAACTATTCTCTGCTAATGACGTCTCTCTGCGGATTCCAAAGTTTGCCTTCTTTTTCTTTGTTAAGGTCAGAAACAACGCTTGTTTCAAATGTAACGGAACGTTTACAACACTTGATAGAGATCTTAAAGACTTCCATGTGGTGTGTTTTTATTTTCATGTTCTTTTGAAAAAAATTTTTTTACTTGCTTGCAATTAATGGCAAGTATTTGTTTCAGGTCCGAATGAAAGTTCCCCAGATGGTAAACAGACGTCTGACATAATAGTTTTAATGTTGCACAGTGCATATCAAATAGCCGCCACGTGTATACTAAACGGTGCATTACGAATAATGCACCGTTTAGTATATATATATATATATATATATATATATATATATATATATATATATATATATATATACTAGCAGGTCACCCAGCATTGCCTAGTGGTAAAATATACTTAAATATGATATTTTGATTAATGCAGATTTCGTATTTATTATTATATTACATTGGACTCAGTATACAGTAATGATTTAAAAAGTTAAACAAAAAATCACTTGTGCGCCACCAGCGAGAATCGAAACCAAAACTTTTATCTTACGATTTACTTTTTCCTTTGGTGTTAGTGTCTGAGCTATGAAAACATTTTTGCTGCAGGGCTAAAAATTAAAGCATGAAGCAATAGTTATTACGTTATGCATGCATATTCGTAATGTTGTCGTTTGACCTCCACCTGGCAAGTAACATTTTTTTATTTTCACACTTTTGCACCGTTTTTCCCCGGCTAAAACCCAAATATAAAGTTTCACATTAGTTTGAATACCCTATATATTAAGTTTCATGTCTGTAGACCAAAAACTGACAAAGGAGTTTGGCAGGCAAAATCATTTAAACAAAGCAACCCTAACCCTAACCCTAACCTAACCAAGAAATCTGAAATGTCGGAATTTGCGGGGGTGGGGGTATCGGGATCAGTATCAGAATCGGTATCGGAAAAAGTTTTGTTTATTTTCCGATGCCAAAAACGATTCCTTTCATTATTTATTTGATTGGATTTTGTTTAAAACAAAACCTTCCACTGCTAGTAGTAATAATAAAATAATAAATATTTATTGATTTTAAACTACCAGGAAAACTAAAATCTATAGGTCACCCTTGATAAGTATGTTTTTACGTGTGAGAAAATATCAGTATATTTATTGTATTTCACGATAATATAAAACAAATAACAACATTATAGTGAAATATTCAGAGATTTATAAATAATAGAAATCGGGATCCTTCAAAATCGGAAATTTAATTTGGAATTGGTAATTCTATCGGAAAATCCTGAAATCCTCTCACCACTAGTATATATAGAGTAGCGTCCAAAACTAAGGGACAACATTTTAAAACCTAATATTTGTTAGAAATAACAACTGTGAAAAGCTGAAATTTTGACAACTGGTAGTCGTTATCATCCATAATAACATACTAAAATTTTAATCATTTGCAAATGATAGAAAAAGAATTATAACATTTATTTATTTATTTTTAAAAATTGTGAAGCTACACAAGGAAAAGCACACCATTAGAAAGATTTCAGAGAAAGTGAAACGTTCCAAGGGTGTTGTGGGCAGGGTTGTTAAATCTTACAATGATACTAGCAAAATAGTGCTTATAAAACCGGCAGACCCCGCAAAACTTCGGCAAGAGAAGATGGATTATGCAGCGTATGTCATTAAAGGACCGTTTTAAGTCTTACACAGAAATGAAAAGGTTTATGAATAGTATCTCATGTGTTAATGTGTCAAGACAGACTTTTTCTAGACGACTGCAAGAAATAGGACTGTTTAATCGAAACCTGGGGAAGAAACCACTTGTTAGTTCGAGGAATAAGAAGAGATTAGAGTTTGCAACAAGTATGTAATTTGGACATATGAAAATTGGGAAAAAGTATTTTTCAGTGATGAAAGCAAGTTTCATTTATTTGGAAATGATGGAAAAAATGTAAAGAGACGTATTGGTGAAAGATTAAAAGCAAAGTGTACTATGAAAACTATCAAGTTTGGGGGGACGGAAGCGTCATGGTATGTGGAATCTTTTCTAGCCAAGATACAAGCCCTTTGGTCCGGTTACAAACTCGTGTAAACGCGCAGATCTATAAAAACATTGTTCAAGATCATGTTGTGGAAATTATACAGAATTCAAGTTTCGATAGGGCTACCATTATGCAAGATAATGACCCATGTCACAAGACAAAGGTGGTAATGAGTTACCTTGGAAATCAAGATTTCGAAATTATGGATTGGTCACCGAAAAGTCCTGACTTAAATCCAATAGAAAATCTGACTTGACAAATCTTTGGAAGATCTTAGGAGTGAAAGTTATGGAAAGAAATTCAACTAACACGGAGGATTTGTGGGTGAAGCTTTAAGAATAATGGTCTAAAATTACTATCGAGGATTGTCAAGAAATGATTCGTTCTTGTAGACAAAGATGTGCAGGTGTCATTGAAAGCAAGGGCTCATTTACTAAATATTGATTGTACATACATTTTTATTGTTTTTTTTTTTGTTGTTTTTTGCTGTTTACATTGTTTTTCTGAATTTTTTGCCTTTTGGACGTTCCTATTTTGAAAATCAATAAATAATTATAATTTTTGTTTCTATCCTTTGCAAATGATTCAAATTTTAGTATGTTATTATGGATGATAACGACTACCAGTTGTCAAAATTTCAGTTTTTCACAGTTGTTATTTCTAAAACATATAAGATTTTAAAATGTTGTCCCTTAGTTTTGGACGCTACTGCATATATATATATATTTATATATATATATATATATATATATATATATATATATATATATATATATATTGAGTAAAACTGCTCATAATTGTGAATTAAAAATCAGTTTGAAAAGGAAAAAACAAACAAAATTAACTCAAGTGTACGATCGTTTCAGAAACGATGTTCATTTTATTGAAATTGACAATAAGTTTTGAAAATAATTTGACAAAAATTTTGTCCTTTAAAATGTTTGGGGGTGGAAATGTCATGGTATTTGGAATGTTTTCTAGCCAAGGTACAACGCCCCTTGTCCGGTTACAAGCTTATATAAACGTGCAGATTTATAAAAACATTGTTCAAGATCATGTTATGCCAATCATACAGAATTCAAGTTTTGATAGGGCTACCTTTATGTAAGATAATGCCCTATGTCACAAGGTAAAGGTGGTAATGAGTTACCTTAGCAAGCAAGATTTCGAAATTATGGATTGGCCATAGCAAAGTCCTGACTTAAATCCAATAGAAAATCTTTGGGAGACCTTAGAAGTGAAAGTTATGGAAAGAAATTCCACTAACACAGAGGATTTGTGGGTGAAACTTCAAGAAGAATGGTCTAAAATTAGTATCGAGGATTGTTAAAAACTAATTCGTTCTTGTAGTCGAAGATGTGCAGCTGTCATTGAAAGCAAGGGCTCATTTACTAAATATTGATTGTACATGTATATTGTTTTTTGGCTGTTTACATTGTTTTTCTCAATTTTGTCCCTTACTATTGGACGTTCCTATTATGAAAATAAATAAATTTTATCATTCATTTTCTATCCTTTGCAAATGATTAAAATTTTAGCATGTCATTATGAATGATAACGACTACCAGTTGTCAAATTTCCCCTTTTCACAAATATTAGGTTTTAAAATTTTGCCCTTAGTTTTGGACGCTACTGTATATATATATATATATATATATATATATATATATATATATATATATATATATATATATATATATATATGTATATATATATATATATATACTTAATTTACTCACATAAAATTAATATACGAAAGTATAGATTTATGCGTAAACTTTAAGTATTTACTTCAAAAGTGCTCAATACGTAGGTAGAGCTAGTCAGTAATTTATAAAATATATATGGCGATTAAGCTACACTGAATATTCCGCGTTTCATCCACTCTAGGACTCTTCAGGCTTATGCGCGGTACGGGTTCGAGCCTGCAAGGTGCCTTATTTCCCTGATGTTTGTGAAATGTGAACAAATATTTTGAAAATTGTACTAATTTTTCTATTTTCTGGTAATTTTACTTGTGTATCACTTGATTGCAGGTCTCCTTTAATGTCTGAAAAGGAACGTTGTTGCAGACCTTGCAGAAGTTTTATCTCTCGTAGATATAAGCAAGAAGCTTGGAAGAGATCGAAGCATATTTTCTTCATTTGTTTAAAATTCAAACATAAAACTAAGGAAGAACAAAAAACACAGTTTCTTCTCGTGGTGTTAGAAAAATTCGCCGTCACCTTATCAAGCAACCAGGCGGCAACAGTGCTGCTATATTTGACAAAGCTGGAATACTTTGCGTATCCAGAAAGACACGCTTCAATGTCTTAAGCGAAATTGCAAGATGCATTAAGGCAATAGCAAGACATGTTTTAAACCAAACTGATCCTCTTGCATTCCCTTCCTCTTATCGATTCTGTCGTCAACAGGGAGGTGGAGGTGTCATGTTTTAAGCTGGAATAATCTGCGATTAACTAATTGGACTGTTTCGAGTGCCAGAAGATGTCAAACTGACAAGCCGGTCTTGTATCGTATTTTTAAATGAGCATTGGTTACTATGACTTGATGATCTTCCCTAGGTGCAAATTGATTTTTTTGCACGATGATGATCTTCCCTTGGTGCAAATTGATTTTTCTGCACGACAATGCGCCATCCCACTCAGCCAAGTCTACCTTAAGTCAATGGGCATTAGCAGTGAAAATTTGATGGCATGTCTACCTTGTTCTCCAGATATAAACTCAATTGAGCAGCTCTGGGCAATAATAAAAATGAAAGTTTATGAAAGAGGTCTTCTATTTTCGTTGAAAGATGAAATTTAGAGGAAGATTTTGAAAGTGTCCTATTGCACCATATCATCTCAAATCCGTCGATTGACGTCATCAGTTGACAAGAGGCTATTCGAAGTGATTTCCTTAAACAAAATAATGTGAAATTTGTTCTAGTTTTTTGTTAATATTGTTACGGGACATATTCTTTATTTCATATAAATAGAAATATGAAGTTAGAATATTGTTTTATTATCGAACACACATTTCACACACTTTCAGTTGAAATAAAGTCGGCCAATTTAGCTCGCATGCGCAGACCATCATATAATGATTAATTAGATAACTCTGACAGGCGTTAAAAACATTTAAAAATAAATGTTTAAAATTCAACGATGTTTCTCGCGATTAACGATAGCCGAATGGATTTCGCCCTTGCTAATGGGGTCAGAAATGGCTTCATTGCCGGGTTCTAATATGTCGACCGATGTTACTCGTGACATCCTGCCCTGATGATTCCCGAAAGGATGAAACACTAGTGTCTGTAGGTATTTAATAATTATTATAGTAAATAATTATGTCATCCCCTTTAAGAAACTTGTTTCTTATCGTTGAGCACTTTCAGTTGAATTAAAATCGGTCAATTTAGTGCAGATTACTATATAATGATTAGATTACTCTGACAGACGTTAAAAAGCATTTAAAAATAAATATTTAAATTCAACAGTATTTCTCGCGGTTAACGGTAGCCGAATGGATTGAGTTTTTGCTAATGAAGCTGGAGATGTCTACTGTTACCGGGTTCGAATCTATCGCCTGGTGTTAATAGTGAGATCCTGCACTGATGACACACTAGTGTCTGTAGGTATTTAATAATTATTGCAGTAAATAATTATATATATATATATATATATATATATATATATATATATATATATAATTTTCTTTAAACATTTATCAATTGCTCCCCACTCGGTGATTCAACAAAATATTTTAACAGTAAAAAAGGCAAATTGGCTAATCAATGATTATTAGCATAAAAGCTATCGAGGACAAATTTAATAAATTCGAGGTGACAATTTTATATATTAGATTATTAATAATTCATTATGAAACCAAAGACCACAAAAACTACGAAACGCAAAAGATATGCAACCAGATTGATGATATGTGAATGGACGCTGCACTGCTTCACCTAAGAACATAATGGATAACATGATTATTTGAATGTTTTCCTTTGAATTCAAGTGCATTTCCTCGACAATAATACCTAACTTGAGAGAAACCAACGTTGACATATGGATATTACATAACATTAAATTAATGAAAAGAATGGTTCTGAACTCGAATTACTAATTCTAGAAACCACCCTGGTGACAATAAGGGCACCTTTACTCTAAATTATAATTGTACACACACGTACACATCCACGTGTGTGGACACACATATATAAAATTTGTTTTGATAAAGTTTGTTCATAAGAATTAATGCATTATATAATACGGCTCAATAACTGGAATATATATATATGTGTGTGTGTGTGTGTGTGTGTGTGTGTGTGTGTGTGTGTGTGTGTGAGAGAGAGAGAGAGAGAGAGACGTGTAAATTATATTGAGACACGTTGACCGGAAATCAGGGTCAGCTGATCGGATTGCGTGTAAGTCACGTGATCAGGTTAGCTGAATCCTATAGATTTCGTTTAGACTTAGAAGAGAACGGACGGCTTCACCGTTGTCTCCTCCCCTTCACTGGGTGGGGGAGACGCTGACGTGTGTAGAACAGAACCACACAAGCCAGGGTTTCGCTTTCCATCCTTCTGCAAGACAGGTTTATAGGTCGACCTGTTCATTTCAGTTTACAATGGGTTTTTTTTTAAGAATTAAAATATACGCCAACGCGCACGCGCAAAAACGCATACATATACATACATATGTACATTTGTACACATCCACATGCAGACACATACGCACACACACCTATGTATAACCAATGCATATGCAGACATACATGGCTCTATATGCAGACATACACACACATACACACAACTCTTATAGACATATACATACTCACATATATACATAGACACACACACACACACACACACACACATATATATATATTACTATTTAATTTAATAACATAATTAATATAAGAAGATATAATTTTATGCGTATATTTTCAGTATTTACTTCAGCAGTGCTCAATAAATATGTAGAGCTAGGTAGTAAGGTATGAAAATATATATGACAATTAGGCTACACAGAATATTTCGTGTTTCATCCGCGTGAGTAGTCGTCAGGCTAAGTTATGAAAATATGTATGCCAATTAAGCTACATAGAATATTCCGCGTTTCATCCTCGTGAGAATTGGTCAGGCTTATGCCTGACGAATTTTAGCAGAATTATTTTTAGTAGATCCACAACCATTTATTTTGTCGCGCCGTTCAGGAGAGTTTTTCTTTTATTAGTCGCAACATTACGTAGAACTGTTTCTACCCTCAGTGTTGGCATATAAGAATATAATCGTTTATTTAATTATAATTTGCAAAATTTGAGCTTTGGTAGCGCTGTAGAAAAACAAAAACTTTTTAAAGTTTTTCAGCTTTTTTCACGATATATATATATATATATATATATATATATATATATATATATATATATTAGTACCGTTTTATCTGTTTAGTTACAGATGTTTCTGTTACCGAATCGTTTCAACGAGCAAGCAACTTGAACAGAAGTGGTTAGTATGATTTGGAAAGACGAAATTAGAAGAAGACGAAGGAATATATATATATATATATATATATATATATATATATATATATATATATATATATATATATACCTAATTTCCTATATATATATATTTATATATATATATACCTAATTTCCTACATATATATATATTTATACATATATATATATATATTTAAATATATATACACCCAATTTCATATATATATATATATATATATATATATATATATATATATACAGCCAATTTCATATATATATATATATATATATATATATACAGCCAATTTCATATATATATATATATACACAATTTCCTTTACTTTCGTTTTTTACTATTATTTTTATCTTTATCATTCTATTACTATCACTCTCTCTTATTATTATTATTTTTATTTTATTATATATACTAGCAAAAGTACTCGTCGTTGACTGGGTTCAAAAACAGCCTGCAGAAAATGGACTCTGATTTATGAAAGTATGATAGGTTATGAAAAGGAAGGGTTGTAAAGAGATAGCTTCGAATTTGGGGGTATCAAAACCAAAGCAAAATATGATAAAAGTAAAAAGTAAAATAGATAAACCCCATAATTTATTATACCATACCTGTTCACACTGAAACACTTATCACAATATTCTGTGGATCTATATTAAAAAACCTTGTTAAACTTTGTGACATATTTCCATTCTATGGAGGTCAGGCGCGAACGAGCACCCCATAATTTTATTATACCATATTTCTTCAAACAGAAACATAATTATCAAAGTATACTTACGCAGAGAGATATGAAAAGTCTTTATTAAAGTTTGTGCCTCTTTCCATTCTATGGAGGCCAGGCGCGAACGCAGACCCCACAATTTTATTATATCATCCCTATTTAAGTTAAAACATACTTATCAATGTATTCTTATGTACATCTATATCAAAAACACTTGTAAACGTTTTTTTAAATTTTTAAGTTTTTTATTTCCGTACTTGTGGACCAGGCGTGTATGCAGACCTCAATATTTTAATGAATCATCATTATTCCAGATCAAACATATCCATTCCTGTGTTTCGATACATCTTCTATCATTATATACGATCAATTTTCTATAATAGTCAACCATATAGGAGCCTATTCGTGACCAGACACACACACAGACCTTCAGCTTTATATTATATTATATTATATATATATATATATATATTATTATTATTATTATTATTATTATTATTGTTAATATTACCTATATCTACCTACATGCATACACTTAATTTCTTAAAGACCTTTTACAGCAAATGCATTTAAATAGGTAATTCACTTAAATTGGATGTAACTTGGTTTACCTTAAAAGGACGCATCTTAGTTACTCCGAACAAGCCTCCCTCCAATCCGCGTAAATCCTTAACCTGTCAAATTCCATATGACACCGCGACAACATCCCGACAGCCCAATAGTGATAACCACCCACCTGCTTCACTTGTGTTTCCATTTCCCTATTCAGCACTTACCTCTCTCTTTTTCTCTCCACCTACACCTCTTCCTCGCTGCATATCTCTCTCTCTCTCTCTCTCTCTCTCTCTCTCTCTCTCTCTCTCTCTCTCTCTCTCTCTCTCTCTCTCTCCCCATACTCCAAATCCGTGTCGTATCTGGCTAAAGTCTGTAAACTCAATTTTACTCCTGTTCGATGTTTATTTTTTATATGTATTTAATTATTAAATCTTAAAACTTTAATGTTGTCAGATCAAAATTGAGAACCCTCCTTTTTCCCCTTCGTCTTCTAATATCGTCTTTCCAAATAATAATAACCACTTCTGTTCAAGTGTGACGAAGTTGCTGGATCGTTGATACGAGTCAGTAACGGAAACATGTGTAACTAAACAGATAAAACGGTAATAAAATAAAAAAAATATGTGTTTGCTCTGCAATAGTATTGAGCACCTTCTTCAGGTTTTTACTAATTACCATTTTTGCTATATATATATATATATTCAGGTTTGAGGTGTTCAAATGTTAGAACTAATGAAGACAACGAGGTTGTTAAATAGTGGTCAATATAAAGAGCAAAATATTTTTTGTTATTTGGGGTAAACAGTTACATATGGTCGCTACAAATAGCCACCTGTTTCAGTCAAAAATACTTCATCGGCCGACCTGGAACCTCTTTGGCGTCCACAGGTTCCAGGTCGCCTGATCAAGTCTCTTTGACTGAAACAGATGGCTATTTGTAACGACCATATGTAACTGTTTACCCCATATATATATATATATATATATATATATATATAGAGAGAGAGAGAGAGAGAGATGATTGTGTGTGTGCGTTGTTGTTATTATTGTTATTATTATTGTTATTAATTTTGCTATTATTGTTGTTATTATTATTATTATTAATAATAATTTTGCTATTATTATTATTATTATTATTATTATTATTATTATTATTATTATTATTATTATTATTATTGCTCTTTTTACAATGATTTTATTATATATATTTTAAAAATGTAGGTGTTTACTTATTAATGTTATGACTAGAAAAGCCTTGTTAGTCTTTCCTGCCTATCGTACCATGCGTTTTCTTTTCGTCTGGGCGATTTCCGGAGTCCGTCTCGAAGCCTACTAAATTGTGCATTCAACTTATTTTGACTTAATTTTTTAAATATTAATTTGTTTGCCATTAGACGCCTGACCAGCGATGAAAGCAGATGGATTTGTTAGCTTTCAGTGACCTAAATATCAGATCTAACTTTGCATTGTCTTTTTTTATGTTTTGTTTTTTTATGATATTCTCGGCGATTGCAAGCAGATTTCTATATTCTTTCAAGTGACATTGGATTTCTTCAGCTAAATCAGATTGTTTTCACTCTAGACTTTCTGCGAGAATGAATTGCGTGTCAACATAAAGGTGGTCTTAGTCAACGCAAAATAGCAGGAAATCTTTCAATACTCCTTCTTAATAGAGTAATCGTACAATTCAGAAGAGAAGACAAAGAGTGCACAAGACTTATCTAGGTCGCACCGGGCTTTCTAAAAGAACCTTGCGTCTTGTAAAAAGAATGTCATAGAGGATCCTCGGCGCAAAGTCTCTGAGATTGCAACATAAATTGGTGTCAGTCTCAGAACAGCTGCTAGGTCTCTTTACAAGCTGGACTACTATGCTAGAACTACAAGAAGGAAATCTCTTCGACCAAGTACAGAAAAGACTGGGCTCGTGAGATAGTGAAAAGAATTTTTATTTTGTTTATACATCGGCATCATCACTTATCAAGGCCCAGAAATCACTCGAGGATAAGGGTTAAGCGTGTAGAATAGTCATTTGGACAATATAGTAATCGTTAGTAATGGAAATTCAGTAAATTTGTAAACTTAAGTGGAACGGCTCATCAACAATTTGTTTACGTTGGACTTGAAGACAACCATATTGTAGTCAGCTGGAAAGCAGGAAAACGGAAAACAATTCGACAGGCGTGCACGTCTAAGAAAGAAGCTTTGTTCATGGAATCCACGTTTAGGTTTAGGCACGGATAAAGAGTGGGGGAGGGAATTATTTATAGTGTTTCAGCTAGATGACTGATTCTTGTGAAAGTTTGGCGAGGGGGGACCATAGATTGAAGCTCAGTCGGGCACTTGCCATAAAAAATAACGATAAAGCAGGGGAAAACCTCGCAACATCTCTTCTGTGAGATAGAGGTTGCAGGGAAGAGGAAAAGTCATCTCCTAGGAGACTACGAAGTCTATTTTGAACTCTATCAAGTCCTTTCTTGCAGCTCCTGCCCAGATGTGGCAATAGTACTCCATTCTTGGACGTACTTGGCTCTTATATAGATAGAGAATTGCATCAGCAGTGAGATATCTACTGGATCGATAGAAGGATACCACCATTTTTTCAGCGGCCTTGGCAACAGATTTGATGTACGTGTTCCATTTCAGATCAGGGGTAAAGGTCAAGCCCAGAAGCTTGTCAAAAACATGAGGCCTCCCTAGAGATCCATTCCAATTGATACCAGATGGGGATTAGAGCGTTGATGATGTAAAGATAGAAGCTTGGTTTTAGATGCCTTAAAAGTAACCAGCCACTACTTTCCCCATTGTATCACGTGGTGAAGCTCAGGGGAGACAGAATCTGAGATAACTCGGTTGTTTACGGTCTTAGATGTGATACCATAGATAGTAGTGTAATATAACTTATAATCTTTTGGACCAATTTCGTTTTTCTCTGATGAGTCACGGTTTGCATTATTTCCAAACTGTTGAAGAGTATGGGTATGGAGGCTTCCTCGACAGGAGTTTGACTTAAAAAGACAGCAGCCAACGCTGAAACATGGGGGTTACTCATTTATGTATGGGGTGTAATTTAGAGTGATGTCTTAGCACCACATCAGATCAAAAAAGGAGAGGTTATTGAAATTATATTTTTGGTCTGATGAGGTGATCTCTTTGAATTGAAATTCTACTGAAACGTGTATGCACATATGCAACCAATAATGTCTGTATAATAAACTGGTTATATACTAGCTCTGTCCTCTATTGATCACTTTTTAATAATCATGCGGGTTTCATCGGATTTACATCTAGAGAACCAATCTATACAACTATTATACATAAATATATATATGTGTGTGTGTGTGTGTGTGTGTGTGTGTGTGTGTGTGTGTGTGTGTGTGTGTGTGTGTGTGTGTGTGTGTATACATATATATGAATTGTTCTTCCTAGAGACTCTTGTGGAATAACAGAAATCACTTCTTGTGGTTGCCATCAAGTATTTTTAGGTAGTTTTCTTTTTAGCGCAAACATGTTCTTTTAACCAACCTCAAAACAAAAGTCGTATTTTGTTAAATTCGGACTAGTAGCTAGCCATTCACGTAAACCACGTCGACTTAACCATCTTCCAGGAAGGTCAATGACTGAATAAACACTGCCATTCCACAAGAGTTTCTCAAAAGATACGAATAAATTCATACGATTCTTGAGCTCTCAAATTGAGGAGGGGGCGTCTTATATACATTTACCATTTTATTTTTGTTGAAGTACCTTAATGATATGAACAACCCACTTATTGTTTCAAATTCGTGAGTTTTTATTCTTGAAAGGAGTGCGAAATAAAAAGTACTTAATTCGTGCCATAATTTTATTAATGATCAGAAATCTGTCTAGGATGACCAGATGACCAGCGGCTTTGCAACATAATGCGTATGAGCGCGTGGGAAAATATCAGCAGCAACGAAGGATGGCTGGCTTGCAAAGAAATTAGCAGCAGTAGCCGGAAAAGGCGCGTATGCAAATTAGGAAATATCAGCGAGAAGAAAAGTGCGGTCGGAAGAAGAAGAAAAGTGTAAACTGGGCGAGATAGACGATGGCGAGAGACTTTTAAGTGGTGCCGAGAAAGCAACGGTCATAAAAAATTTTGTTAAAAAAAGAAAAAATGCCGGCTCGAATTTTTATTTATTTATTTTCTTTGTTTGTTGATAACTGCAGCGTAACACCTGCATCACAAGGAGAATATAATTCTGAGGAGATGGTATCATAACGAAAGATAAAATACTAAACTTACCTCTAAATGCGTATTGCATCAAGGAGTGTATAATGACGAATAAATATATAGTACACTGCTCCTTAATAGAGGAGATAATGCCTGGAAGGATAATCTCACAAAAAAGAACACATACGACACTACCCTCTCAAATTTAGCATCGAACAAATGTATAGTAAGCTGAACAATGCATTAAATTACAATTAAAAAGTAAAATTATTACAAAACACTTACGTACATAAGACATAGATATTAAATAAATATCCGTTCGTCAAAAAATGAAGTAGTAAGTTGATAATTCGTACGTCATCATATATACATTATAGAGTTTTTTGACTATCTGGTGCAGATGTCGTAGTCGATTCAGACTGATTCCTGAGAGACAGAGAGGAGAGTGGAGAGACGTAAGAACATCAAACTATGCTACACGGTAGAAATGGTAAAATATTTTCCTCCTCTAAAATTTAAAAGAAGTTCTTAAACGTTTTTAATTTTCAATATTTTTCTTGCCTGATGAGATCTAAAATAATCGAAACGGTCCGCACATGGTAGCAAGATATGACTATATTTACATAAAGAAAATAAAAATTATATATATATATATATATATATATATATGTGTGTGTGTGTGTGTGTGTGTGTGTGTGTGTCTGTGTTTCTTGCTATATATATATATATATATATATATATATATATATATATATATATATATGTTTTAAGAAAAATAGAAAAACCGAATGAAATTATTTAAAAAATCAACGTTTCGTCCTTATTTCAGAGGACATCTTCAGGATAATTGAAATAAAAATGTAAGAAAAGAAAAAGTCATAGATCGTGCGAAAAAGACAGTTTTTGAATCCTACCCATGTCGGGAAGGACAAATATGTGTGCGTATGGGAAGGTTGGGTTGTTCGATGTCTATATATACATTTTTAAAAATGCATTAAAATAAATATGTACATTTTCTTTTTTTTTTTTTTTCTTCTGCAAAACTACTCATTTTCCTGAAACATTCAAGGAAAAACGGCTAGCCAGGATCCACCCTGATACCTTGCTCTTTGATTATTATTTTCCCTATGCTAGGGGTTAAATGGTAGAAGCCTTTTCTTTGCGTAATAGTATTAGTATTCAATATTAGTGCTGATTCTAAAAGTCTTCTTTTAGCTCTATCTATCACGTATTTAATAATTTTCGCTTGATCTAAATTAAATGAGTGATCGTGTTCTGCACAATGGCAAAAGAGTGCATTTAGGGCGTTACCATTCCTTATATCTCTTCTGTGCTCGTTAAGTCTTAATTTCAATTTTCGTTGTGTTTCACCTATGTACGCTTGTTGACAGTTGTTACATGGGATGGAATATATACCGGCATCGGATGTGAGGGTTTTGGGAGAGTGCTTGGTAGTTTTTAATGTCTGTTTTATTGTTGAGGAAGTTGTTTGTATCAGGTGAAAACCAAGTCTATTAAGAGTGTCGTAGATTTTTGTATTTTTGGTGTGGGTGGGAATGAAAAGATGTCTGTTTAATAGTGAGGTATTTGTTTTATTTTTCTTTGTGTTTATGTTATAGTGTATTTTCGTAGCTTTTTTCTTTGCGTAAGAAATGAAATAGGATGGATACTGTAGTTTTCTTAAAACATTCGTAATATATTGAAATTCATCATTAAGATATTGGGGACTGCATATTCTAAAGGCACGCAAGAAAAAAACAATAATCATGCCCGTATTTATTTTATCATTGTGGTGCGAGTAGTAATAAATATAGTCGTTTTTGTGTGTGGTCTTTCTATGTACTTTGAAACTCAGATCGGTTTCTGATCTGATGAGGAGTATGTCTAGAAAAGCTAGGGAGTGATCTTGTTCGGATTCATGTGTAAATTTTATAGATGGTTCCACTGAATTTAATTTATTTCTAATTTGTTCTATTTGTGTGTTTTTAGGGAGAAAAATAAGAATGTTATCTATATATCTAAAATATAATAAAATATAGGGACGTTCTCTTTATGTATTTTTGGGAGGCCGTATAATATAGGAATAGTGGGGTGGTATTCTATGTTATTTATCCATTTTTTATCATTTCCGATAAGTTTCTTTACGGATTTATTAAAAGTTTCGAAATCTTTTTCTATTGATTTTAAATCTATCGGAGTATATATATCTCCGTCTGCCAATAGTGTGTGCATTTTCTTTAGATATAGGTCTTTATCTATTATAACTATACCACCTCCTTTATCGGCTTGTGAAATGATAATGTCTTTATTTTTTGTTAAAAGTTTTAAGGCATCAATGTATCTTTTTGGTAGTGCTAATTCTTGAGGTTGGGTAGTTGTTAAAGCTATTATCCCTTGTATGAAGCCTTTAGTAAAATCAGAGTCCTCTTGTCTATAATTTTTTAGGGTTGTGTTAGTGGTGATTTTCGAATGCTTGCCGGTAGCGAATTTAAGACCGAAACTGAGAGCTTCAGTTATATATATATATATATATATATATATATATATATATATATATATATATATATATATATATATATATATATACTTCGGAAAAAAGTTATCTAACAAATCAACTGGTATAGAAACCTGTGATTATAAGTCTTACAAAATATTAATGGCAGTAATATTCTATAAGGACAATCCCATCTAAATATAAATTGCTCGATATGTAGGATACAACAAATAAATAAAATTGCAGTCATACAATAAAATTAAAAATTTATGGCGCGAAATGGTTAAATTTCAAATCAAAAATATTTTCATTATTCTATGTAAGACAAAGAATACATTGGAGATATTATAACTCCTTATCCTATAGGATTTCGATGTCTACCATCTCTTCAGAGGAGAAAATATTAGCAAATAATTATAATGGTTTACACCTTATTCGCTAAAGTCAGTGAGACATGGAAAATCACAATTAAATTTTTTTTAAGCATTTAAATATCATAGAGTAAGGGAAGTTAATGAAAAGGATATTGAATTTCACATCCAAATTGCATAGTAAAATCCGAAGTTAAGGTCTTTGCTAACAGTGAGGGAATAGGATTAAATCTGTATTTTGAGTAATCCACATCACAAGGAAAACAAGGATAAAGGTAATATTTCAACTGTATTTTTTGTCTTACATGGAATAATAAATATCTTTTGATTGGCAATTTCACCATTTCACTTCATAAATTTTGGAATTTATTAAATGATATAATAAGTTTATATATATATATATATATATATATATATATATATATATATATATGAACAAATGATTAATAAAACATGTTAAAAGACATCTTGAAAAAGAGTTAAAAACATATTTAATTTTAAAAAAGGAAACACATCCACTTATCTTGTGTTTCCTTTTTTAAAATTAAATATGTTTTTAACTCTTTTTCAAGATGTCTTTTAACATGTTTTATTAATCATTTGTTCATATTATAAGCTCTATTTCCTTTTCGGTTTTATTGAGCTTTTACATTTGGCTGAGTTCATTTTACTTGTAAATATTAACTCTTTAATATTTATAATATATTTTAAGTTTACCATGTTGATTACCTTGGTAAACTTATTGTAATTTTTATTTTTATTATATATATATATATATATATATATATATATATATATATATATATATATATATATATATATATATATATATATATATAAGTATTTACTATAATAATTAAATAACTGCAGACACTAGTGTTTCATCCTTTCGGGAATCTTCAGTGCAGGTTGTCACGAGTAGTACCCGTCGGTAGATTCGAACCCGGCGACACAAGTCATCTCTGGATTCATTAGCAAAGACCGTATTCATTCGGCTACCATTCACCGCGTGAAATAACGTTGACTTAAAACATTTTATTTTTTAATGTTCTTTACGTCAGTCAGACAGTGATCTAATCGTTATACGATGATCTATGCATAAGAGCTAAATTGACCAACTTTAATTCAACTGAAGTTCTCGACGATAAGAAACGAGTTTCTTAAAGGGACTGACATAATTATTTATTATAATAATTAAATACCTACAGACACTAGTGTTTCATCCTTTCAGGAATCTTCAGTGCTGGGTGTCACGATTAAAATTAGTCGATAGATTCGAACCCGGCGACACAATATATATATATATATATATATATATATATATATATATATATATAAATCATTTTTCTTTTACCTCCTATTCGCCTTACCTCACCCTTTTCTTTAACCAAGTAAGATCTGTGACTTACTTGTAGTTTCATTAAATACTTTTATATGCAAAATCCGATCCCGCATTTTGCTAATTCCTGCCCTCTGATGAGAAGGAGAGTATTTATTCGAAACTCCGCGGATTAAGGACTATCCACTTATCTTATGCTTCCCCTTTTAAAATTAAATATGTTTTTAACTCTTTTTCAAGATGTCTTTTAACATGTTTTATTAATCATTAGTTCATATATATATATATATATATATATATATATATATATATATATATATATATATATATATATATATATATATATATATATATATATATATATATATATATATATATATATATATATATATATATATATATATATATATATATATATATTACGGCATAATCGCATTGACACTCCGGTTCCCGTCAGATCACTGAAGTTAAGCAACATTGAGCCTGGTTAGTACCAGATGGGTGACCATTTGGGAATTCTAGGCGCTGTATGTGCTCTCCGCTTATCTCAGCATTTGTTCCCAGTCGCCCTGTACTTTACTTGCCACTGGTATTTAACAATGTTTTCTCAAGAGAGGTGTG
>NC_136509.1:15882020-15899520 GCF_053919585.1 Euprymna scolopes | reverse complement strand
AAAATAATGGAGAGTACAATGCTAAATAATGGAGAGTACCATGCAAAATAATGGAGAGTACCATGCAAAATAATGGAGAGTACTATGCAAAATAATCGAGAGTACCATGCAAAATAATGGAGAGTACCATGCAAAATAATGGAGAGTACCATGCAAAATAATGGAGAGTACCATGCTAAATAATGGAGAGTACCATGTAAAATAATGGAGAGTACCATGCAAAATAATGGAGAGTACCATGCAAAATAATGGAGAGTACCATGCTAAATAATGGAGAGTACCATGAAAAATAATGGAGAGTACCATGCAAAATAATGGAGAGTACCATGCAAAATAATGGAGAGTACCATGCCAAAAAAATCGAGAGTACCATGCTAAATAATGGAGAGTACCATGCAAAATAATGGAGAGTACCATGCCAAATAATGGAGAGTACCATGCAAAATAATGGAGAGTACTATGCAAAATAATGGAGAGTACCATGCAAAATAATGGAGAGTACCATGCAAAATAATGGAGAGTACCATGCAAAATAATGGAGAGTACCATTCAAAATAATGGAGAGTACCATGCTAAATAATGGAGAGTACCATGCAAAATAATGGAGAGTACCATGCTAAATAATGGAGAGTACCATGCAAAATAATGGAGAGTACTATGCAAAATAATGGAGAGTACCATGCAAAATAATGGAGAGTACCATGCAAAATAATGGAGAGTACCATGCAAAATAATGGAGAGTACCATGCAAAATAATGGAGAGTACCATGCAAAATAATGGAGAGTACAATGCAAAATAATGGAGAGTACAATGCTAAATAATGGAGAGTACCATGCAAAATAATGGAGAGTACCATGCAAAATAATGGAGAGTACCATGCAAAATAATGGAGAGTACTATGCAAAATAATGGAGAGTACCATGCAAAATAATGGAGAGTACCATGCAAAATAATGGAGAGTACCATGCAAAATAATGGAGAGTACCATGCAAAATAATGGAGAGTACAATGCAAAATAATGGAGAGTACAATGCAAAATAATGGAGAGTACCATGCAAAATAATGGAGAGTACCATGCAAAATAATGGAGAGTACCATGCTAAATAATGGAGAGTACCATGCAAAATAATGGAGAGTACCATGCTAAATAATGGAGAGTACAATAGAAAAGAAACGAGAAGATAGGATCTCTGTGGGAAACTTGAAAGGAATAAAAATTCCTTAGGAATTCAAATTAGAGATCAATATGATGCCGAAGCAGAACAAGGACTTGTTCGTTACGGAAGACAAAAATTTGGGCAGTACCGATACGTTTAAAATGTGTATCGATACTGGAACGCATGAGCCCATGCGGAAATGCTCATACCGAACATCGCTTAAGCAAAGAAAAGAAGTAGTGTCAGCAATAAGGGAAATGATGCAAGTTAGGATAATCGAAATATTAAACAGTCGGTGGAATTTTCCGATAGGCTTAGTACAAAAGAAAGACGGGATTAAAAGGTTCTGTGTAGATTTTAGAGCATTAAATAAAATAACGAAGAAGTATGCCTGAGCGTTACCAGTATTTGACGATATTTTAACTTCGCTTAGGTCAGGGTACTGGCAGGTTGAATTGAATGAGAACTATAAGGAAAAGTCTGCGTTCACCTGCCCCGGCGGGGGGGGGGGTACTTTAACGTGATACTGTTCGGGCTTGCGAACGCCCCCGGAGTCTTTCACGAATTGGTGTCCATAGTTTTACAAGGAGAGGAAAAATTCGCAATACCATATTTGGATGCCATTCTAATATTCTCCGATACAAAGGAAGATCATATAAAACACATAGATAAAGTCTTAGGTAATTTACGCAAACACAATCTTCATCTTCATCTGACACTTATCCTTAGTTTTTGAATTTAAAGTAGGATTTTAGCTCTTTACATCAAATAGCATCATGCTCTGTCTGGAGAGATTTCCATTAAAAAGAAATATGAGAAAAAAAACGGTATAATAATTCGAGCCCACCTTATAATTAAAGAAGAGAGGAAAGTGTATCTTGGGTTTGCTTCAACAACCGCATAACTCTCCCTTCTTTTATTTTGTCCTTTAGTCCTCATATTCCATTTGTGATGTTTCTAACAAAGGGCGAAGAATTGCTGCTTTCTGTGTCAGAATCTATTCCATCTAACACTTATCGTGTGCAAGTTTTTGACCTTGAAAGAGTAATTTTTTAGCTCGTTACATCAAGTGGCTTCATGCCTTGTCTGGAGCGATTTCCATAAAAAATCCAGACCACAAAGTAAACAGCAGCAAAAAACGAGTAATGAGACATTTGATCGAATCGAAAACAAGTTTCATAATGAGACGGAATAATAAGAAAAACGAAGATTACGATTTCTTTTTCTGAGATAAAAACGGCTCATTTAATGTGTTATTCTTATCCAGGGCAACTGGATACACCAGTGAGCACCAGATGCAAATCACCGCAGACGGATATAAATGAAAACAAAAACAGCCACGTCGGTATCGTCTTCACTTTATTTCCTCTCAGGAGTCTGCAGCTCTCTAAAACAGAAAACAAAAAAAGCTTATCAAATCTCTGGTAACAACGTAGTTAAAAAGACCAGACGGACGGATAATGTTGTAGATATCTTATTGCAAATAAACCGGTGGCAATCTTCACACCTTTATGGGTGGAGCATTCTAGTAACGGAGATCACCAAATGTCATTATAACGCATAAATCTTCATAAAAGAACAGAGCACTCTAGGCAACTGATAATGCGTACATAAGCATTATAATTTTAATTAGTTCGCAGGATGTGCTGATTTTTTTTCTTGTTTTTATTAAGGGTATACTGAGTTCATATCTTTCCGGCGTAGTTCGTAATTGGAGAAAATGGTCGTAGATGTAGTTGTAGTTTGATGTTGTTGTTATTGTTGTATTAGTTGTTGTTGTTGTTGTTGTTGTTGTTGTTGTTGTTGTTGAGCATCGTATGAATCAGATGATTATTGTTGGCATTCGTTTACCTGATATCTTTCTAGTTAGAATTCTTTCTAGATAGACATCGAGTACTTACGGGAAGGTTGCCAACATCCTCAAATGCAAATGTTTCTTTGGAACGAAAAAGATTCGAACTTGGCACGTCCAGGTTATCAATCTGTGTCGTTAGCCACTTAGTCATCGTGCCCTCTTGTGCTGATGGAGTAATGGGTAAGATACTTCAGAAAGCATTAAGACATTACCCATAACTGCGAGTTTATGATTTTTTAATACGTAAATGACAATGATAGATGAGCTAGGATTTGGACCCGGCATCGTGGATTTTATAGTTCAAGGAAATAATAACAAATCACGAACATTCGTTCATATAAAGATATTTGAATTGATTCCAAAACTCATTATGCGTTTCATAACTATATAATTCTTACATATCAAGGGCCCTACGTCAATGGCTATTAAGTTAGCTAGTGTGAAGTTTGATAAGGGTCACACTAAGTACATAGTGATAAATTAAATATAAAATGCAGAATCGTTCACAGAAATGAGTGACGTAAAGCTGACGCTGCATAACAAACCAGCCGGAGACAAAACAGAGTGATATTGTTGAAAAGTCAGATGCACCCAATAACAAACAATCAGAATAAATCGTCCTGGTTATTGAACTACGATGCAATGAAATCACTTGTCGAAATGTCACTGCAAATTATGGACGAACTGAGAGACATTTTTCTGGGGAAACAAACCAACAATGATAAAAGCATAAATTATACTTTCATGAATTGAAATCACTTGGTGAAAAGAAAATGACGGTTGTCTAGTGGTTAACGACATGGACTGATAATTTGAGTGTTCTAAGTTCGAATCCAGTTTGTTCCATAAAAATCACTTTCACTTAGGGTGTTGGCAACCTGCTTCGGTAAGTACTCTATGTTTTTATAGAAAGCATTCTGACTAGAAAAATATCGGTGAAATTAATACCAACAATAGAATTTTCGGATTGATACAGTATAATGATAATGGTGATAACTTGTCGAAAGGTCACTACGAACTAATAAACCAAGGAATGCTTAACGAAATAGATAGTTGTTGCTTTGTACTCAGATGAGGTGACCGTCGCTACCGAACAACGGCTATCCTCTCCTTGCATCCTAGCCGACAGCTACAGTAAAAGCAACTCATTTTATAAACAAAAGTTTTGTCATTTTTGGTAAGGACAGCATAGCGTGACATTGACAAATGACGTCAATTTTCTCGAGCTGAGAGAAACAAAGTTTTTTCAATTAAGTCTCTCCATGGAAGCCGTGCGATTGAGACACCGCCAATAATGTAGAAGCTAATGTTACCTCGAAGGTGTGTTTCCGTTTGTGTCAATCAATTCAGTAAGTTGAGAAGTTAAAATAAACTAGCTAAGGGAACATTAATCTCATTCTCTCTCCCTCTCCCTCCGCCTGTCTCCTGAATAAATTCTCCCAAAATAAAAACTTGAAGAAACCTCACCGAACGTATTCTTGTGTCCTTTCTTCACGTAAAGAATCTTATTTCTATGGCAACTACTAGACGAAAAGACGACATTATGAGAATAAAAGCACTACGTATAAACTCGTACGTAACATATAAGATAAGGTGGTTTTATTCTTGTGCCTACGTTATCAACTTTCATAAAAAATTAAAAATGAGATCGTTCGATCAGCAAAAGTAGTGATTACACATAATCGGATGTCGCTATTTCATAGAATATGTAATAAATATACAAAACAGTTCTTCTTGAAATTTTCATCAAAGTATATCTAAAATGAGGTGACGAAAATAATCAAAAACGTGACTTACACAAGCAGCATCGCCTTTGTCCTTCCTGTCGTGACGGAATCAAGAAAGGAAAGAAAAAGAAATAATTTCGTCATTAGACGATTTCTTAATCTAAATACGACATTAAAAATTAATTAGGACAATGATTGCCGTGAAAAAGAATGAAGGGTACAGGACATTCTTTATTATTATTATTATTATTATTATTATTATTATTATTATTATTATTATTATTATTATTGTTGTTGTTGTTGTTGTTGTTGTTGTTGCTGCTGCTGCTGCTGCTGCTGCTGCTGCTGCTGCTGCTGCTATTACTATTATATTATTATTATTATTATTATTATTATTATTATAATTAAATCTCAGTTTCCTTCAAATGGTATTGTCTTTATTTTATTTTTTATGGAAATCGCTCCAAACAACACTTGATATAAGGAGCTAAAAAAAAAAATATAGTTCAAGGTTAAAAGCCAACGATAAGTGTTAGATGGAATAGATTTTAGCCTAGACAACAGCAATTCTTCCTCCTTTTGTCAGAAACATCGCTGATGGAATGTGAGGACTAAATGACAAAATAAGGGAAGCGAGAATTACGCAACTGCAGAAAGTAAACCCAAGATCCGCTTTCTACTCTTCCCAAAATTAAAATAACGCCATATAAAAGAGTGTAATAGCTTAAGCAAAGAAAAGTAATATTAATATGGTTTTCAGGAATGGAATTCGGCAGGGTCTTCAAATTAACTCACACAGTGATTTTCAAAACCGGAAGTCATTCGTATTTGTAAATACGCAATTTCGCTGATGTTTTAAACTTAAACGAATACCAAAAAGCAAAGGATTTTAATTGCTACCCTTTTTCTTTTTCTTCTTCATTGCAATTCGATTTTTTTCGTCAGCTCCTAACAAAGCAAGAAATTACACGGAAACATGTGAACTAAAAATATTTTTAAAACCAATAAAAATCGTTCCAAGACTAAAACTAGTAATTCTGTGTGAAATATTATAAAACAGTAATTCAGAATAAGCTTGCCTCTCCATTTCCTTCATTAATCCATGTTTTCTCATCTCACTCCCCGTTGTTGAGTTAACACTTGCTAACTGGTGACCCATGCACGTTTTTATTCAATTTTTTTTTTCATTCGCCAATGTAACTACATGTATATTAATTGTTAGCACTGTTTTTCTAAGACGTTACTGACAACCTTCTGTCTAATAAGACAATGGCATGCTGCATCATCTGGGGCACTGCATCATCTGGTGCACTGCATCATCTGGGGCACTGCATCATCTGGTGCACTGCATCATCTGGGGCACTGCATCATCTGGTGCACTGCATCATCTGGGGCACTGCATCCTCTGGGACACTGCATCATCTGGGGCACTGCATCATCTGGGGCACTGCATCATCTGGTGCACTGTATCATCTGGGCACTGCATCATCTGGTGCACTGCAGTATATGGTGCACTGTAGCATATTGTGCGCTGCAGCATATGGTGCATTGCAGCATCTACTGTGGTTAAACAGTTCGAAGCTGGAATTAGCTCTACAGATGCAGACTTGGGCGGGTGAGAAGGAAACCTAGGTTTTCCCAGTTATCAAAGTCCCTCCTGTCGGTGTTACAGACAAACTCCGACGGAAAGACAAACCAATATCGTCGGAGCTAGCGCAGCTGCAGGGGCTGCCGAAAAGATGTTGGTGTGTTTCACCATCCGCCTATCGATTCGAAACCGGGTGTTTGATCTGGATGGACTCACTTAGAATTTGCCTTTACTAAGGCACCCACAAGGCAGGGGAGCTATTTGCTCATGACTGGTGATAATTTGAAAATACTTCCAATTTTGACAAATATAACCGAGATCCTCATTGTACTTCTGGTTGTATCAAATAAAAGCGAAATCCTTACATGATTCTTCTTAAAAAGAATAACCATTACTATAATGAGAATTCTTGTTATTTTCGTCAAAATTGAAAGAATTTTCTACATTTTCAACGTTACAAAATTCGCGTTTCTTTCTCCCCTCTCTAAAACGTTACTGTCGGTAAAATACAATATCTATATGCATTATAATTCTATTAAAAAAACAAGTGGAGAATGCATGGTCCTCCGTGGGGGAATAGTGAACGAGACATAAAAAATGACTGAGTTCAGCATTTGCCCCACCCTCTAATTTAACCCCAAAAGTCCCCAGGGGACGTAAAATCTGGGTGAAAATGAAGTTTTAGGCCTCAACATATGTACATTTGAGTTCTGCACCATGCAAAAAAAAAAAAAAAAAGAAATGACTAAGTTCATCATTTGCCCCACCCCCATTTAGCTCCAAAAGTCACCAGGGCCTTAACATATTTAAATTTGAGTTCAGCACGATACAAAACTGCTAAATAGACATACGCAGAATCTTTTGGACAAATATGGTAAAATTTATTAGCCTTAAATCAGTTAGTTTCTTTTAATAAGCACAAAAGTGTCAATTTTAGCCATTTTAACCCGAAAGGCACTCCTAGCGGGTGTGTGTGTGTGGGGGGGGGGTAACCGGAGTTTTCCCGGAAAATCTATTCTTTTTACTCATATCATGTTTAATGTTTGTGCCAAATTTCAAAAAATCCCAAGACGTAGTTATTGAGAAAAGTGCGAACAGAAGAACAGACGAACGGACAAGTGTGAATTTATAGTCCACCCTGCTTTTGTCGGGAAACCAATTAGTTGAACAACTGAAACACGTAAGACCGACGGACAAAACCCAACTTAGATACACGAGGACAAATGTACCAAACATACAGTTATACAGTACGCATTTCATTATGATAGTGTTTTTCCTGAGGACATACGGGTTTCCTGGTTTATATGCAGTGAATATATCCTGTTGAGGCAAACAGCAAATGTTTACCCATAAAATCCACGGGTACCTGTACGCATTTGCGTTCCTACAAAAATTTAAAATGCTACAAGGGAAGCTTATGGTAATACCGTGTGTGTGAATTAAACCTCGCCAGATATCATGCTGTGTGAATTTAATGATTTTTTTTTTTTTTTTTTTTTTTGCTGACAGAAAGCAAAAAAAAAAAAAGCACTTCTTGCTGGCAGCGATAGAAACGTGTTAAAAACTGGAACGGAATCTGAGACTCTAAAACGAAATCGGAAACCCTTTTTTCGTTGAATCAAATCATTTGAATAATATTCCGTTTTCCTGAAAGCTTAGAAAAAAGGAAAAGGAAAATATTGAGAAGGTGAGAGAGAGAGAGAGAGAGAGAGAGAGAGAGAGAGAGAGAGAGAGAGAGAGTAGGGGTAACGACAAGGAAGAAAGATAAACAATTCTTTTCCATAAAAATAATCTTAAAACAGACCATCAGGTTGTCTAATGATACCAGTTTCCTAACCCGAAATGCACAAAATATTAATATTATTGTTCCTTTTTTGGGGGGAGGGGGTAAATATTACCTTATGCTACAATAGAACACCGACCCCTCTAATTTGGTTTTCTAGGGGTATTCGAGACCGCTTACAACAAATCTGATAATCCAACCCGCCGCAAATTTACCGTTTGCATGGTATGAGCCCCTGGACCGTGGGACTATTTTGTGCCATTTCACCGCCTTCGGTAGTGTTTTCTTACATGATACGTTCTCGTGCGAACGGGCGTAGTGAAGTGTCTTATCACATCGCGTAGGAATCTTTCAAATAAGAAAGTTTTAAAAAAAGGTGGTTCATTTTTTTTTTTTTTTTTTACGCCTTACGTAGTTTTAAATGCTTTTTTAATTGATCAAAAAATTAAGTTTCACGAGCGGTTTGCAAAAGTATAAGCACCAAACAAATTTTTATGTTTTTCGTTTTTTTTTTTAAGGGGGTATTCCATTAACAGGTGCTTCTGCAGTTTAATTGGCCGCGCGCGCCCCAGCACCATCACTGCCCCGCCTACTCCTCAAAGAAACAGAATTTTTGTCGGCGCGTTACTTACGGAAAAACGGTTAATTAAACTGCAGAATCACTTGTTAAACTACACAAATCCTATAATTGAATACCCCCACCCCCAAAAAAGAACGAAAAATATGAAAATATGTTTGGTGGTTATGTTTTTTAAACCTCTCGTGAAGACATTTTTTAGATCAATTCAAAAGCATTAAAACTACGTAAGACAAACAAAATTATATTAATTAACCACATTTTTTAAAACTTTATTTGAAATGACCGCTTAAAGATTCGGCATGCCAAGATTCCTACGCGATGTGGTAAGACACTTCACTACGCCCGCTCGCATGCGAACGTATCATGTAAGAAAAACACTACCGAAGGATGTGAAATGGCACAAAATAGTACCACGGTCCAGGGACTCATACCATGCAAACGGTAAGTTTGCGGCGGGTTTGATTATCAGATTCGTTGTCAGCGACCTCGAATACCCCTAAAAAAACAAATTAGGGTGGTCGGTGTTCTATTGTAGCGTAAGGTAACATTTACCTTCTTTTCTTTTTTTTTTTGGCGTTGTAAAAACTAGTGATGGGACGATTCCAATATTTTTCCCGATTCCGATGCAATTACCGATTCCGATTCTTTATAAATCACTAAATATTTACTATAAAGTTGTTATTTTTTTTTTCGATTACTGTAAAAACACATGTTAAATGTGCATATATTTGCTCAAACGTGAAAATATATTTTTGGGGGTGGGGTTGGGGGTGGGGTGATCAATAGCTGTTAGTGTTAGGGTTAGGGTTGATGTTATTTTGATTGGTAGTTTAAAGTCAATAAATATTTATTGTTTCATAATTACTACCAGTTGTAGGAGATAATGTTTTAAGCAAAATAAAATAAAAAAGAGATAATTAAAGGAATCGTTTTGGCATCGGAAAATAAATACCAATTTTTCCGATACCGATACCGATTCCGATATCCCAATTTTTCCGATTCTCAATTCCGATTCCGATTAATCGTCTCAGCACTAGTAAAAACTCAGCCCTCTTCCGCCAAAGCAAAAACAATTTTTCCTACAAAACAACCAAACCAAACACCAGGAATAAATATTGTCAAATATAAATTACTTAAAGCATAATACATTTACGAAGATGACTAGATTCGGCATTAAATAACCCCCAAAGTATATTTTTTACAAAGGAGTCACCACTTATAAAGGCCCAGAGACCACTCGAGGATAAGGGTTAATGAATGAACAGTAGTCATTGGGACATTAGTATGGTAATCGTTAGTAAATTGGATTACTTAAGGGGCGGCTTATCAAGAACTTGTTTACGTTAGACTTGAAGACGACCATATTGTAGTCAGTTGGAAAGCAGTGAAACGGAAGTGGGTTCCACAGGGGTGCAGTTCTCAGGAAGAAGCTTTGTTCATGGAATCTATATTTAGGTTTAGGCGCAGATAAAGAGTGGGGGGAATTATTGATAGTTTTCAACTAAACGAGTGTTTTTCGTGAAAATTTGGCAATTAGGACCAGGGATTGAAGCTCAGACGAGCACTTGCTATGAAAATAACGATAGAGCAGTCACAGGCTCGCAATGTCTCTTCTGTGGGAAAGAGCTTGCAGAGAAGCAAAAAAGGGCATCCTTTACTGAGCTACGAAGTCTATTTTGAACTCTGTCAAGGCAGAATAAAGTGATTCTAGCAGTTCCTGTCCAGATGTGGCAACAGTACTTTAACGCTCACTTCCGGGAGTTTCAAAACCGGAAGTCTTTTGGATTAGTCAGTACACGAAGTAACCCAACTTTATATCCCAAAATGGTCACTTATATGATTCTACTGGCCAGGCTCAACATTGCTTAACTTCTAGGACGTACTTAGCTGTTATACAGATAAAGAATTGCATCGGCAGTGAGATATCTACTGGAGCGGTAGAATGATCCCACCATTTTTCCAGCAAACTTGGCAACGGATTTGATGTAGGGGTTCAATCTCAGATCAGGAGTTGACATGCTGTAAAACAAAACAACTAAAGGAAATGCCGTGAATAAATATTTGGGGCATAATAATTTTACAAAAATGATGGGATTCAGTATTAAATGACCCAAAATGTGCTGAGATATTGTGAAAAAAAAAAAAACATGAATAAACATTTTAATATATAAATACGCCGAAGTATAAAATCAATACCAAAATGGCTGAAGTACAAAACAACCAATCCAAACCATTTCACATAATCGATAATTTTCGTGAATCTCTAGAAAACCCAGAAAGTCTTGGTGCGTAGTAAAAATACATAGTTTTTATAAGAAAACAATTTTATTCAATTTTGATGTAAAAAGATATTTTAAATAGGATATCTGTGATTTTCAATTAATAATTTCATACGCTTTGTAAAATTAAGGTGAATTTGATGGAATTCGTCTATAAACGTTGTAATCATTTCGATATCTGTAAATTGTACGAATAGAACTTCTCTGCTAGGATTTTGTGGACAATGTGTCTTGAGACATGCAACTCTAAGTATGTTGTACGAAGAGATTTCTTTCGGAGAGCATAAACCTTGAGCAAAAAAATCCCCGTCTGTTTCGTCTTATGTCTTTGGTCGAACGATGTTTGTTGAAGACACTACCTATTTTCTTTCAAGAAACATATATGTACAGAAATATAATTATTTTAAAAATCTCAGATAACGAATATTATCTATTATATCTAAAAAAAAAAAAAAAAGAAAGAAGTAATTCAATTTATTCTGTAAATTTCATGTTTACACATAATCTTATTTAACGAATCTCCGGGATATCCAGAAAGGCTTGGCACGTGATTAAAGCACATTTTTTATAAAGCTCGACAGCATCCTCTCATCACTGGGATCTAAGGTTTAAAAGATAGATATTGTTGGCATTTATGTACTAGTTTTTCGGTGGGGTTTTCAAATTAAGAAACACCGTTCACTTCCGGGAGTTTCAAAACCGGAAGTCTTTCGGATTGGTCAGTACGCAAAATAATCCAACTTTATAGCCAAAAATGGTCACTTATATGATTCTACTGAACAGGCTCAACATTGCTTAACTTCGAGGATTTATCGGGATTTTATTTGTTAATATGATTATGCAGCGTTGCCAACCGAATGGATACCATTGAATAATTTATCTATGAAAATGAGATACATTTCAATGAAGTTTCTGGCCACGGTTATGGTCTTTGCTGTGGTTTCAAGCGAGGGACACAGCATGCCACCTCACATCTTCGAAGTCGGCTCGAAAGTCAACACCAAATTGTACCTGGATGTGCTGAAGAGTGTGGTGATCTCCTAGTTCAATTAAATGGCCGTTGTTCGTCCCTGAGTATGGCAGCAGAATTCGGCGCTGGTCCACAAATCCAAAGAGACACAGGCTTGACTTTAGAAGTGAGTACAACTACCTAGCACTCTTTTTTCACCGGCCCCTTCCTCCCCCGACCTAAACCAGCTGGACTTCTTCGTTCGGTCACTTGTCGAGAACATCACCAACATAACCTCTCACAAGCTAAAGCCAGATTGATCGCCGCCATCCGCCGAGCATTTGCCGAGCTCCCGCCGCATTTCTGGAAAAGGCATGTTCCCAGTTCCTGAACCGTATGGAGTTGGTGATTGAGGCTGAAGACGGCTACATTGAATAGATATCAGCTCTACTACATAATCAAGTTTACTTGAATTGATTTTTTCGATAAAAGTTTTAAAATGCATCTGTAGCGTTGTTTTATTTAGGGCGACAAATGTATCGTTCCACCCCGGTAATAATGTTAAGATACCAGTGTCGTAAAAACGAAACCAACAGAAGAATGAATCAAATGACGAAGTTTGATCGAATCTTATTATTTTACATATATCATGTCTTTATTTGGTTGTTATCTGCAATTAGTCTGTTTGTGAATTTTTTACATGGGAGTCACCACCTATCAAGGCCCGGAGGCCACTCGAGGATAAGGGTTATTAAATAATTCATTACTAGATTTTTTAGACCGTTGAACTTAGAATGATTGTTCTTTGTCAAATCGATGGTTGAATATGGTTAAATGCTTGCTCATTTGGGCTTACTAATCTCTAAAAATCCCTATTAATCATTATTTTAACATAGAACGGATACCATGATACTTAATTCGCTGCACTTATTACAACAAAGGTCCACACAAAATTCCAGCGAAGTTTGTCCTGTAGTTGTTGATAATTTTTTTTATTATTATTCACGTTCACACCTAACAAGACATTGCGCAACTTAGACGTTAGGGGCTACTATTTGAGACCAAGCCTAGGAAAGGCTAACAAGATGTTGGCTTACGTTACATTTAAACTTCTGCATATCAGTACAGTTCGGTAAGCAAGTAGCAGGAAGAGAATTCCAAACTCTAAATGTTCGAGGGAAGAAACTACTAGAGCTTTCTGGCATTTAGAGACCTCAACAGTGAAGGGGTTTGATTTTTTTTTTTTTTTTTATTAACCGGGTTTGTCGGGGATACGTGCGTCGGGAGGGGGGTCACAAGTGCAATAAGTTCATCAGAGCATATTCGAGTAAACTATTTGTAAAACAGGCACAGAGATGCAAACTTGTGGCGATGGGATAGTGGTTGGAGCTTAGTTGACATTGGTATTTATCCTAACTGTACATTAAACGGATACCATAACACTCAGTTCGCTGCATCTTAACATAACAAAGGTCCGTACAAAATTTCAGCCTAGTAGTTTCTGATAAAGAGTATAAACTAAATATTATTCCCCCATTAAGCTCTCTTTTTAAAATATTTTTTAAAAGTTTGTCACGTTTTTTTTTTTTTTTTTTTTTTTTTTTTTTTATGTTTAAATATGAATCTTCCGGTTCACATAGTCAAGGGAGGAGACAAAGCCTGGGAAGGTAGGCTTAGAACTGCACAGGACCAAAAACAACAACAGGTAAAACGGTATTTCAAAAATGTTCTAGACTCTATTAGCTTTGATGCCGAGGGCAAAAACTCCTTGACTGAGTTTCTTGGCTTGATGAGTTTAGCATAATGTTTTGATGGGGTCACTTGGTGAGATGTACAGCCTACGTATGCTTAATCATCTGTGTAAAGTTGCCTTGACAGTTATTTCCTGTAGATTGGGATCTAGGTTATTTTGCTCTTAGTTGTATCTTGTTATTTTCAAGGTTAGATCGTTTTAATCTAAGATGGATTATGCTTTTAAAGGTTAAAGTTCGATAAAAGATAGACATATGTCTTGTTGATATTCGGTTCGTATACTTTTTATAAGATGTTTCTTGTTTTTACAGATGAGTCATGTATTCGCAAATAATGGCTCGATCGTATTTAGATATGGTTTTTCATTATATATTCATACTAGCAAAATATGAGAACCATCCATATGGTAATAGGATAGTGTGTGTGTTATTTATTTTTGTGTCACGTTTACATCCGAATGACTGTCGTTTAATTGTTATGCATTTCCATTTCTTGTAATAAATAATTTTACCAAGAATTGTTCATAACTTTTGGCTTTGGTTTCGATTATAGCTAAATATTTCAAGTTATATATACACACATATATATGTGTGTGTGTGTGTGTGTGTGTGTGTGTGTGTGTGTGTGTATTAGTGTTGGGACGATTAATCGGAATCGGGAATCGGATGAATCGAAAGATTTGGGAGTATCGGAATCGGTATCGGCATCGATAAAAAATGATGCCTATTTTCCGATTCCAAAACGATTCTTTTGTCATTTTTTTTCTTTGATTTTGTTTATAGTAAAATCTTCCATTGCTAGTAATAATGGTAAAATAATAAACACTTATTGATTTTAAATTAAAGCTAAAATCGATAGATCACTCTCCACAAATGTATTTTGGCGTTTAGTAAATATCTGCATATTTAACATATGTTTTCACGAAAATCGGGGAAAACAACAATCTTATAGATAAATAATTAGAGATTTATAAAGAATCGGAATCGGTAATTGGATCGGATTCGGGAATTTAGTACGGAATCGGTAATTGTATCGGAATCGGGAAAAATATTGGAATCGTCCCACCACTAATATATATATATATATATATATATATATATATATATATATATATATATATATATATTGGTTTCTGTTTCGATTCAAGCTGATGCACCCAAGTCATATGGATACATTTTTTATTTTTGAAATCCCAACTTTATAACACATAACATCGATAGACCATTAACATATTAATGTATACGAAATCTGCAAGAAGTCAAATATCATATTTAAGCGTACTTTACGACCGGGCTACGCCGGGCGTTCCTGGTTGTTTATTATAAATAGTAGAGGGGAGAACGATAAATTTGTCGCCTTGAAGAAAAACACTACAGCGTTATTTTAAAACTTCTATTGAAGAACTCAATTCAGGTAACTTGATTATGTAGTAGACTTGACATCTATTTAACGTAGCCGCCTTCAGCTTCAATCGTTACCTCGATACAGATCCGGAACTAGGAGCATGCCTTTCCCAGAAGCGCGGTGGAAGGTCGGCGTATGCTCGATGAATGGCGGTGTTCAGGCTGGCTTTGGTGTTGTGAGATGTCATGTTGGTGATGTCAAGTATGACCGAACGAATTAATTCAGCAGGTTTGAATTGAGGAGGAGCGGGGTGAGTGAGTTTAGGGCACAAATTCCTAGCACATCTTCAGCACTTCAGATACACTTTGGTGTTGACTTTACAGCCGAAAATGTGAGGTGGCATGATGTGGCACTCACTTGAAACCATACCAAATGCTATAACCGTGGTCGGAAACTTTGTTCTCGTCACTTTGGACACGTCTGTTATTCGTAGCAATCCAGCGGTGTATTTTGAGGATACTGGAAATGGTCCTGTTTTCATGACTTGGATCAGTAGAGAGCATGTGGTGCAGCGACGCATCTCCGATCTTGCTCGTTGAACATTGTATCACTTTCAGTGCACAACTGGCCAACTAGTAGTTCTGCAACGAAAAGAAAACCGGTTTTCATTAAATGGAAATGGAATCATGTCGTCTTGTGACCTGATCTCGCCCGAGTCACTATTCTGGTCAACGATGATCAAATGTGACCTTTTCAATGCAGTAGGTTAATATGCCGTCACTCCGCTAGTCAGTCGCCTGCTAAGGAAAAAAAAAGTAATTCACAAATTCGCCTTCCAGTAGGAAGGCAACTCAATGCACAGAGAAAAGAAAACAAACTCAGCTTCTTGTAGGCTACTGATTAATTTACATGCTTACAGTTCACGAGTATTGACTTCATAATTCGACAATTAGTCTTTAGGCCTTCTCTCTTTCTTTGTTTTTTTTTTGTTTTGTTTTTCCTTAGTAGTGCGGCATTGGTAATACGGGATGTTGTGGAGAGGGGAGTACACGATCACTCTCAACTTCTAACTTCGATATCGAACTCTCAACCGAATGACTCTTACTGATTCTCTCTCTCTCTCTCTCTCTCTCTCTCTCTCTCTCTCTCTCTCTCTCTCTCTCTCTGTCTCTCTGACATTTTCGGCTCTGCACAGGATTATATAGTGCGGGGCGGCGTAACGTGGGGGTGTTACTTCCAACCAATCAACCTCGACAGTGTCACTTCCGCCCTGTTTAGATTAGTCCCGTTTTAGAATTCCCACACAATCGCACCTGCAAAGGTTGCGGGTTGTTTACCAGATCTTCGGGGTTACACTCATGATCCCTGGGTCAGATGACTGTTCTCGAGGTGTAAACATTCATTTTCCAATATATGAATTCGCATTATTTGCACCGGTTCACCGCATATGTTTTCGATCAACCTTTAAAGTGACATTGCTGTTTACGGATAAAACAAAGATGAATAAAGCACAATCATTTATTATTTTGTTATTTTCTCTTTGCAGGGATTTTTGCTGTCGCCCGGGCGCACCATATTTAATAAAGAGTTACGTTTGTCCGTTTTTTATAGCGAATTTTAAGTTTTCGCTCGCTCCTTTAGGGAGCTCAAACTGCCCTTTCGGTCGGTCATGTCACAGTCTTTCCTATGGTGACAATTTTATCGTTCCACCCTGCAGATAAAAAGTAAAAAGAATAGTGCTGCATACTGATAAGTATTAAAATTCTAAAAATAAGAATAAGTTTAAGGTTTCCCAAATCTCTACTGTTATATAAAAGGAACTGTGTGTATGTGTGTGTATGTGTGTGTAAGTGTGTGTATGTGTCTGTATGTGTGTGTATGCGTGTGTGTAAGAGTTCGTTTCCTATGGAACTGAAAACGACCAGGTCGATTTTTATGAAATTTCACACAAAGGTACATTATGTACCCAGCAGTGCTCTTAGACAGTTTGTATATCGGAATATCTTCGATAAGTATCGATAATCAAAATAATCCGATAAAAGAAAGAACAAGCGATTTTAACCAAAGTAAACACCTTACACAGCCTAACACTACAAGTGAATTTGATAAGTTTTATTACTACACAAACCGAATAGCTCGACATATAAAATTAACAGTATGTTTTTTTTATATGACAGGGGCGTGTTCATAATGAATGGTTTTGTTTAAAGTACAATTGCACCGTGATAATTGACATTTTAATTATAATCTTAAATTTAATCCATTAGCACCGTACAAGCAATAGGACCATGCATATAAAATCAACAGTAGATTATTTAATATGACAGGTGCGAAGTCGAAATGAATGTGTCTGTTTAGAGTACGATTAAAGCACGATGCTTGACTTTTGCATTTTAAGCTTTAATGCAAACCATTATATATGAAAAATAAGTTTATAAAATCTATAGTAGGTTCTCTACAATGCAATAAAGACTACAGTGCATTG
>NC_136509.1:15867020-15874520 GCF_053919585.1 Euprymna scolopes | reverse complement strand
ACAAGTTCTTGTAGATATTTGGTTTAAAGATGATCATGCCTCCCCCCGCGAGGACACAATCTTCTAGCAAAATACAAAAATGCAAATAAGACGTTCTTGTTAGGAAATTTGGCTCATTATTTATCGTTTTTCTCAATAAATGGACAATTAACTATTTTTCTCTAAATTCCCGATTCCGATACAATTCTAGATTGCGATTCATTTTAAATTTCTAAACATTTAGTTTAGAATTTATTTTTTGTTTAATCCTCGGATTATCGTAAATATCCGTATAATATGTGCATATATTTTTACAAGATAAAAAATACGTTTGCCCCATAACATTATTGTCATACACGATTAAGTATATTGCAAGGTTAGATTTGAAAATTGTTTTATGTTAAAATGTTTCCCAGTAAGAGGTAAAAAAAAAAAGTAAAACAACAGAAGATATATTGTATCTTTTAAAACGAAACCGATTTGCAATAATTTTTTTTCTTTTTACAAAGGAGTCACCATTTATTAAGGCCTGGATAACACTCGAGGATAAAGGTTAATGAATGTACGGAAGTTAATTGGGCAGTGACGTACTAATCGTTAGTAGTGGAAATTCGGTGAATTTGGATTACTTAAGGGGCGGCTCATCAAGAACTTGTTTACGCTGGACTTGAACACGACCAGATTGTAGTCAGTTGGAAAGCAGGAAAACAGAACAAAGCACAGACATGCAATTCTAAAGAAGAAGCTTTGTTCATGGAATCTACGTTTATAGCTTATGCACAGATAAAGAGTGGGGGAAATTATTGATAGTGGTTTAGACGAGTCTTTTCGTGAAAGTCAAGCAAGGGGGCATCATAGATTACAGCTCAGACGTACACTTGCCATGACAATAACGATAAAGCAGGGACAGGCTCGAAACGTCTCTTCTGTAGGAAAGAGGTTGCAGAGAAAAAAAGGGCAGCATCACCTACTAAGTTATGAAGTCTATTTTGAACTCTGTCAAGACCGGATAAGCTGTTTCGGCGTAAATTCACGAAATTGCGAAATTGTAAATTTACAACGTATTATTTAAATGTTTTCATAAATAATTGAACATAATCGACCGGCACATGTTTAGTAAAAAAAAAAAAAAAATTTTAAATAAAATAATAATAAAGTAACTTATTTTTAAAATGAAAATAGTGCAAAGAGCAAAGAAAGATATAAAGGAACAGAAAAATGCTCCTTTTCTGTTTCTTTCATTTATATATATATATATATATATATATATATATATATATATATATATATATATATATATATATATATATATAGTATGCCGCTTTGTTGTTCATTTCTAACAAATAGCTTGGGGGGATGACCTTGCTACAACATTAACGTCACATCTAACCTTCACAAATGTTGTCAAACGTATAGAAAAGTCTCGCAAGAAAACAAACGAAATAAATTCGACTTAGCTTTTTCTTAGTTTTAAAAAAGGTATTTATTCATGGTACTTTCCAACCTAGGCATGCGTCTTGGTTTTACAAGTCTCTTTGTTTGCCATGTGCTTTTTCTTCTCCCGTGTTGACATATCTGCTTAAATCCAAATGCCGCCACGCAGGTTTTTACATTCTCTCTCAATAACACATGCGTCGTTTCGCTCTCGACGCCTGGGGGTTTTATTTTTTTAAATCTCTACATTTTATTGCGCTACTATGTTTGCAGCTCACGCCAAGGCACACGGTTTTCCGAGTTTTTTTTTTTTTTTCAAAGTTTGGATTGCATCTTGTTCTATAAGATTTTCTCGCACTTACACGTGCTTCCAAGTCGCTCACCGCCTGTGTGGTTCCTTTTTCTCCGCTTTTATCCCCTTCTTTTCCTTCGCTGTAACGTCACCTCGCGCACCGGCTTCGTCATTTGTATATGCGTCATGCCGTTGTTATATACGCGTCACCGGCTCTCTTATATTTTGACAGCTTCTATCCTCGAACCGCTTATGAAATCCCTTTCTTACTCCCAATTACTCTGACCGTACCACATGTAGAAATTTAAATTTGAACAAATATCTGCCCAATTCCCCATACAGGGTTCTCCCTATTAATCTAGGCCGTATCAAAATTATAATTTACATTTCAGTGGTAATATCTCTTGTTTGAATTGAATAAAGGCAAAAACCAAATACAGAATGTACGAAAAATGTACTCACACTTCGAAGTACGGTAAAAATGTTATTCATGAACATAGAATGAATTGGATTAGCTTCGAATATAAAAGATAAATTTGGTTATGTCCAAAAATTTAGTACGTAAAGTTAAAACACCGGAAGTGGCCTCGGTTTACCTAAATCTGGAATGGAAGTCACTAAGCATGAAACTAAATACGAAACCAAATGGAATCACGTCTTGTTTTATAATGAAACAACAAAATAAAAATAATAAACTTTTATTTTTTACATAGATAAAATAATTTTCTAAATATTTAAAATATATTCAGATTCAGATTCAAAATTTAAAATTTTCACAAATTTTATCACATGGTTTTTTCATAAATAGTTTAAAATTTTCACAAATTTTATAACATGTTTTTTTCATAAATAATGTATCAGGCAACAAAGTAGCTACTTTGAATTGAATTAGAAAACCGAAACGTTTTTAATAACACAAGAATTGTTAATAAAAAACGTTCATACATTATTTATGACAAAATTCTGTGATAAAACTTGCGAAAGACATAAATATATTATTTAAAAATTTATAGAAATGTAAGTAATAAAAATTCTTATTAGCTTTTTTTTTCGTGATAACACAAGTGTTAAAAAAAAACTATTTACAGAAATGTTAAAAAATGAAATTATATATATTATTTTCATTGTTTCATGATAGCACAAGAAGTGTTAAAACTAAAATAGTTTTATGAAATAAATTATTTCCAAATGGTTTTATATTTCGTTACATGCTTAGTGACTTCCTTTCCATATTTAGGTAAATCGAGTCTACTTCCGGCGTCTTAACTTTGTGTACTGAATTTTTGGATTAAACTGAAGAATCCTGTTCACAAATGTTCGATTCGGTGGCTATTGTTGTCCAGGCAACGCTGATGACGTGCATAAAGGGGATCACAAACGTCACGAAACAGGTTATTCTCTTAGTCTTTGAGACACTTTTTGTACATTTGAATTTTCCGGAATGCGACCTGGCAAGTTTATGAGACACTCAGTAAGCTTCGCATCTATTAAGTGCGTCAGTCTGTTAAAACTATCTGCGTGTGCGTAGTTATGTGGTAAAAATTAGGCGCCAGAATCATAATGGATTTAATTATTTAAAATGCTTTCAATCTGAACAACACATAATACGTGATAACGCAAATGCAATCTGAGATGTAAGCTATTAAATTAATCTGCTATTTATAGAAATTGTTTTATTGTTAGTCAATCAACAATAATGTGTGTTGTCCTGAAATTGGCGCTTAGTAGAACGCACACGTCCGCCAAAGCTTCATCGAATTATTTACCGATTTAAATATACTCGTATCCAACACATTCGGTCATTTATTTTATTATTTTATTTTTATTTTTTTATAACGGTAATATAAACTATTAGAAGGTAAGATGTGGGAGTCTCTGCATAGAAATCAAGTAATCTGATCTTGTTAGATATGAACTACAACGAGGTATCTAGTTTTGGTTAAAAGAGCAAACATCTTTTTTTACTATGAGAGTCACTGCTTATCAAAGCCTAGAGGCCACTCGAGGATAAGAGTTACTGCGTTTCAGTTGTGACAATACCCTGATGATCGGTAATGGTGGAAATGAGGTAGAAATTCATTATGTAAGGGGACGGCTCAACAAGAACTTGTTTTAGTTGCACTTGGAAATGATCACGTTAAAGTCAGCTTTGTGTTCCACAGATGGGTAGTCCTGGGAAACAAGTTTTGTCCATTAAATTTTCGTTTAGTTTTAGGTACGAATAGAGAGTAAGGGAAATTGTTGATAGTGGTTATAGCTAGACGAGTGTTTGTTCAGAAAACATATCTATCTATCTATCTATCTATCTATCTATATATATATATATATATATATATATATATATATATATATATATATATATATATATATATATATATATATATATATATATATATATATATAAAAGTAAAGCTGGGTTCAGACTTTTTTTCTGACATCTCGCCGGGCGAAATAGAGATTTTACATCATATAAACACGACAATCAAAATACAACTGTTCATAATTTGTAAGAAAAAGGTTTGTACAGAGATGCTATAGAGCATAAAAGGGTTCTGGTCGAAATAGCATAAATCGCTCCGCGAGTAAGAACATACAAGACCGAAAAGAAAATAGGTCGTAACTAGCGGTGGAGGGAGGGAGATCGCCCGGTTTTGCCCGGTCGTAAAATACGCTTAAATATGATATTTTAATTTGTCCAGATTCCGTATGTATTATTATAGAGTCGGGATTTCAAAAGTAAAAAAAAAAAAAGTATTTGGGTGCCATCAGCTTGAATCGAAACCGAAACTGTAGCATTCAAAACTTGTGGCGTTACCACTGTACCAACGTGATACGCATATGAACTGATTAAAAATAAAAAAATAAACTAAGATGAATGTACAAAATGTGTAAGACTCAATTTTTACTCATTTATGACCCCTTAACAAATATTTTAACCGGCTTAAGACTCACAAAGGAACGGACTATAAAGATCTAATCATTTGTGCGACTATTAGTCTCGGAAAAGATAGAATTTGAAAATATCAAGACAAACAGACAGACAGACTTACTTCCCTTTATATATTATATTAAGTAACTTATTCAAATCTGATGAAAAACAGCGTATAAGAACTGTATAATATTTTGAATAGTTTGAATCTGTTATTGGCATTGATTTTCTCTGTATATATCCAGAATTATGTATTTACAGAAGGGAGCACGTGAAGATTGCCAGCATCGATAAGAGTGGTGCAAGGAAACCGGCTGCGTTTGAACATGGAACAACCATATCATTAGTTCGTTTTATCATTTATTCCACGACGGTCACCTATCTGCATCTGTTTATACCACTTTATAATAATGTCGCTTAGTTTGATTAGCACAGTTTTACGGTTAACTTATATTCTAGTTTAAGTTATATTCTAGTTTAAGTTATATTCTAGTTTAAGTTATATTCTAGTTTAACTTATATTCTAGCTTAAGTTATATTCTAGTTTAAGTTATATTCTAGCTTCTAGTTATATTCTAGTTTAACTTATATTCTAGCTTAAGTTATATTCTAGTTTAAGTTATATTCTGGCTTCTAGTTATATTCTAGTTTAACTTATATTCTAGCTTAAGTTATATTCTAGTTTAAGTTATATTCTGGCTTCTAGTTATATTCTAGTTTAACTTATATTCTAGCTTAAGTTATATTCTATTTTAAGTTATATTCTGGCTTCTAGTTATATTCTAGTTTAACTTATATTCTAGCTTAAGTTATATTCTAGTTTAAGTTATATTCTGGCTTCTAGTTATATTCTAGTTTAACTTATATTCTACCTTAAGTTATATTCTATTTTAAGTTATATTCTGGCTTCTAGTTATATTCTAGTTTAACTTATATTCTAGCTTAAGTTATATTCTAGTTTAAGTTATATTCTGGCTTCTAGTTATATTCTAGTTTAACTTATATTCTAGCTTAAGTTATATTCTATTTTAAGTTATATTCTGGCTTCTAGTTATATTCTAGTTTAACTTATATTCTAGCTTAAGTTATATTCTAGTTTAAGTTATATTCTGGCTTCTAGTTATATTCTAGTTTAACTTATATTCTAGCTTAAGTTATATTCTATTTTAAGTTATATTCTGGCTTCTAGTTATATTCTAGTTTAACTTATATTCTAGCTTAAGTTATATTCTAGTTTAAGTTATATTCTGGCTTCTAGTTATATTCTAGTTTAACTTATATTCTAGCTTAAGTTATATTCTAGTTTAAGTTATATTCTGGCTTCTAGTTATATTCTAGTTTAACTTATATTCTAGCTTAAGTTATATTCTAGTTTAAGTTATATTCTGGCTTCTAGTTATATTCTAGTTTAACTTATATTCTAGCTTAAGTTATATTCTAGTTTAAGTTATATTCTGGCTTCTAGTTATATTCTAGTTTAACTTATATTCTAGCTTAAGTTATATTCTAGTTTAAGTTATATTCTGGCTTCTAGTTATATTCTAGTTTAACTTATATTCTAGCTTAAGTTATATTCTAGTTTAAGTTATATTCTGGCTTCTAGTTATATTCTAGTTTAACTTATATTCTAGCTTAAGTTATATTCTAGTTTAAGTTATATTCTAGCTTAAGTTATATTCTAGTTTAAGTTATATTCTGGCTTAAGTTATATTCTAGTTTAACTTATATTCTGGCTTCTAGTTATATTCTAGTTTAAGTTATATTCTGGCTTAAGTTATATTCTAGTTTAAGTTATATTCTGGCTTCTAGTTATATTCTAGTTTAACTTATATTCTAGCTTAAGTTATATTCTAGTTTAACTTATATTCTAGCTTAAGTTATATTCTAGTTTAAGTTATATTCTGGCTTGATACGAAATGTTTTACCGCGATTTTACGACAAAGATAAAATTGGAAAAAGTACGAGAGGCATTTTTTAAAAGCAATGGTTTTCTATCTTTTTATTCCGACCGAATGGATCAGAGGAGATTCCAAACTGCATTGTTATGTTGACTGAACTTTTGCATCCATGATCTGAAAGCTTCATCTCTCTGTTGCAGTATGATACTCTAAGAAAGCAACCCCTGTCATGAACATGCGTCAGAAACAGAGATGTGTCATTGAATTCCTGGCAGAAGCGCATTGAGAATGATGGTGACTATGTAGAAAATAATAAATTCTTGAGCATTAAACGTCGCTGGTTTCAATGATATCAGTTTCGTTTTTTAGTTGAAAACGCAGGAGACTTTACTTTTTGAGCAAGGCTCGTATGACAAAGCATGCTCCGTTCATCGCTGCCAAAAGTGCATTCAGGAAAAAAGGGCACTCGTTTGAATGGTACCACTCCCGTCTTCGTAGTTCTTCAAATTTTTAGTTGAAAAAATACTTTTGAAATGGCCCTCGTAAAATGGCGAAATGCTAATATGCTTTATAGCAAATAACACGAACTTGAGAAGAAAACTTTGCTCATGGAGGTTTCGTTTTGGTACACATAGGTTGAATCTAGACGGATTTTATTGTGAATATTTCAGAGGGTTGAACCATAGATTGAAGCTCAGTCGAGCATTACTATAGAAAAAACGATAAAATAGAGAAAACCGAGAAAACTCTATTTTGTGAGAAAGGGGCTGCAGGGTAGAGAAAATTACGTCTTTTTTCTGTTGTCATTTGTAAACATTCCACTTACTAAACTATAAGAACGCAATAACAATCAACTGTAAGCATAGAGTAAACTTTACTTTAGAATAACTATAGATACAACAAATGAATAAAATGTATTAAACAAAATCTCAATATATACTGGAAATTTATGCATCTCACCCAAAACA
>NC_136509.1:15832020-15862020 GCF_053919585.1 Euprymna scolopes | reverse complement strand
ATTAAGAATTTGTTTACGTTAAACTTGTAGACGACCATATTCTAGTCAGCTAGAAAAGAGGCAAACGGAAGAGAGTTCTACAGGCGTGCAGTTCTAAGAAAGAGGCTTTGTTCATGAAATCTACGTTTAGGTTTAGACACAGATAAAGAGTTAGAGAAATTATTAATAGTGGTTTCAGCTAGACGAGTGTTTTTCGTGAAAGTTTGGTGAGGGGGACCATAGATTGGAGCTCAGACAAGCACTTGCCATAAAATAAGAGTAAAACAGAGACAGGCTCGCAACGCTTCTGTGATAAAGAGGTTGAAGGGACGAGAAAAAGGGTATCCGCATTAGGCTACGAAGTATATTTTGAACTCTGTCAAGAAAAGATAAATATTTTAGTAGCTCCTGCCCAGATGGCAACAGTACTTCATCTTTTGACGTATCTGGCTTTTATATAGACAGAGAATTGCATCAGCAGTGAGATATCTACTGGAGCGGTAGAAGGATCCTACCATTTTTTTCCAGCGACGTGTTCCATTTCAGATCAGAAGTAAAGGTCAAGCACAGAAGTTTATCAAAACACTGAGCCTCCCCAAGACGATAGCCATTCATTTCAATTGATGCCATATGGGGATCAGAGCGTTGATGGTGTAGAGATAGAAGTTAGGTTTTAGATGCACTTAAAGTAACCAGCCACTTCATTCCCTATTGTACCACATGCTCAAGATCAGAGGAGAGAGAATAAGAGACGGTTTTTTTTAGCATTTTTGTTCAAATCTGTTGGAGCAAACACGCCACCCACACAAGAATGTCTATTAACTTACACATATCAAGCAACCACCGGCACAGATCCGACAGTGGAAAGAACCTACCTCATATCGAACAAGGGACGAGGTATCAAACAAGCTTTAATCCAAGCCAACGTCTTACCAGTAGGAATTTATATACTCCAAAGGACGATGTCACCCCGACAAGCTAACCTAGCGAGCAATCAGTAATAGAATGTTCAGAAAGTGTGAGAGAATATATAATTATTTCCACAGCCGAACTAACGTCGCAGCCCACAAGAGCCAAGAAAGCCAGCAAACCGTGAGTCGGATCTGTGCCGCGGGTTGCTTGATCTGTGTAAGTTAATAGACATTCTTGTGTGTGTGTGACGTGTTTGCTTAGTTCGTAGAGTGCTCGCCTAGCATGCAAGTGGTTCGGGTTTCAAATCCTGAGCGCGGATGTGTCTAACTGATGAGAGCGAAACTCGAGTCTTGGACTTCCAGTTTGTTGGCTGTGGAAAAATTAAATAATTATTTCCAAAGCCCACAAGAGCCTCGCCAGCCAACGAACCGGAAGTCTTCTACAGTCCAAAGAACGCCGCAGCCCACAAGAGCCACGCCAGCCAACGAACCGGGAGTCTAAGACTCAAGTTTCGCCCTCATTTGGGCTCATTAATAATACATACGCACATGCATTATATATATATATATATATATATATATATATATATATATATATATATATATATATAATGCACGTGTGTATGTATTATTTCATGTATCTACATAAAAATTTGTACAAAGATATAAAAAATTTGTAAAATATTTATGGTGACCTACCGCCAGTATCACTGAAAGTACTACAGAGAATGATGAGAGTAGCCGGTCATTGCATGAGACACAGCAAAGAGGAAGCAAGTAAGCTTGTTTTCTGGATACCAACAGATGGACACCCAAACCGTGGTAGAAGTGGAATGACCAAGATTGACAACCTGCTACAGGACACAGGATTGGAAAGTGTTCGTGACTTGCAAACTGTCATGCGAGATCGAGAGAACTGGAGTAGTCATGGAGATTTGGCGGTGAAGCGCCCTAAAAGATGACGGAGATGAGATGATATGAGATACAGTAATTTTTTTTATTTTTTATTTATTGTATTTCTATTTTTCCCCGGTTTGTTTAGTTTGAAATTCGTCTGTGTTTGTTACTTTGCTTGGCTTAATCCGGTGACTGCCGGTGGAGCTGAACAATAATTGACGGAAAATCTAGTACCTTTATTTAACACAACCGTTTTTCTTTCTCCCCATCTCAACGACAATTTTTTTTTTAAATAATCTTTCGTTGCCACATGTCCATCTAACATGATTAGCGTTTCTCTGCCTTCCGACAGCACAATTTCTTCCGGCCGCATGCTGACCACAGCCAGCCTATATTGGCCTTCACTTTATACCTTCTTCTCTTTGGCGTCGACTTTTTTGCTTCTCCAGCCACGTGCTGCCCGTTTTTTTCTTCAGATGCAAGCCCGATCACATTTGCTAATTTGCATACGCGTTCAAACGTTTCTCCTGCTGCTAATACTATCGCTTCCCATCTATCCTTCGGTTGCTAATAAATGCTATGATACATTGCAACTCGTTTTAAGTTTAAAAAATAACAAAAAATACATAGCCTATATAAATATAATTAAAAACCTTTAAGTGCACTGCAAATCAACAAAATGGTATAAACACAGTTTCCCTTAATTGTTATTGGTCTCTCTCTCTCTCTCTCTCTCTATATATATATATATATATATATATATATATATATATATATATATATATATATATATATATATACTAGCATTTCAGCCCGGCGTGGCCCGGGTGTTTGGAAGTGTATGTTGAGCAAAAAAAAAAAAAAAAAGCGGTCAATTTTTTTAAACTTTGACCCTATTATGACCCCTTAACATTTATTGTTTTGGGCTCAAATAAAGTTATTAAGTTAGATCCATGTCCAAGGAACGTATATTAAGACTTTCAATTGTTTATACCCAAAATTTTCTGAGGAGTTTGGTAGAGTTCTCAAAGGTCAAATCGTTGATCTTTGACCCCTTAACAGCCAAATTTCTGGCCGAAAACCGATCACAAAGATTTTCCCACATCTCAGTACACTGTATATCAAATTTAGAGTCTGTAGACTTAAAATTGACAGAGTTATTGCGTATTTCGTAGGGAAATGTAGACAGACACACACTCAGACACACACAGACACGTTCACTTATATATATATATATATATATATATATATATATATATATATATATATATATATATATATATGATTAGTTTTTTTTTGAAAAAGAATTCCAGCAGAGTGCTCAATTAAAAGGAAAATCTAAATTTTAAGAGCGTATTTATATTTTGTGTACAGAAAGTTGTTAGTTGAGACAGATCATTGGTACCGTCGGTTTCAAGCCCGATAATAAGGCCCGTTTAAGGTATCCTTATCAAGCTCTCTTCAGCCAATAGACGAATATTGGCTGAAGAGAGCTTGATAAGGATACCTTAAACGGGCCTTATTATCGGGCTTGAAACCGACGGCACCAATGATCTATCTCAACTAACAACTTTCTGTACACAATATATATATATATATATATATATATATATATATATATATATATATATATATATATATATATATATATAAACAAGTAAATGAATTACTGACAACCTTTGTCTTTTCGCTAAGATCAAAGTGCATGTCTAATACATTTGAAATATTTTAAGTAAGATGACCTCTAGAGTAAATGTGGTATTGTGGTTACTGCAATGATTTAGCTAAGAGTAGGATAAAGAAATAGAATAGACAAAAGTGTAACCAACGACTCTCATTTCCATGAACGCTGGATTAACTTGTGCCTACTTTATCGATAATTTACATTGTATTTCTAATATATTTGGCAACTAAATGTAGTGTTTTGATACAACACTTGAGCTATTCTGTTATTAAAAGAGAACTCTTTTGAAACCGAGGCAATTTTAAGTTTTATTCTAATTTGAAGCGCTTTTTCCCCAACCTCTTATCTAACTTGTTTCTTGTAGGGGTCATCACAATCATCACTATCATACCATATGAATCCAAAGATTCTATTGTTAGCATCTGCTTCCTCGATATGTTTTTATAGTCAAAATTCTTTCTAAAAAGACATCACGGATTACGGGAAGGGTCACAGAAACGTTGCCAACATCCTAAGTCAAAGTGATTTACGTGGAACGAACTGGATACGAACTTGGAGCACCCGGGTCGTCAGTTCGTGTCGTTAACCACTATATCACTGTCACCTCACTCTCGTAGTGGAGTGGGGTCAAGTAAACTACAAATAGGAAATATAAGCTTCCTTTAAAGCCTAAAAACCTTTATTAGGATATAATTTAGTTACTTCTGTCGATTTTTACTTCAATTATCACCAAATGAGACAAACTGCCACTGAGAAATAAGGGGCTACTGTTAATTAAGGGCCAGATTTAAAGGGTCATCCTAAATAGTGAGTTGTGCAAGATGTTTGTTCACATTACATTTAAATTTCTGCTTGGTGTTAGAGTCGACGACACAGATGTTATTTATTGGGATCCTATGCCAGTATGTAGCGATTAAGCTAGTTTGTATGAATTTTGGCGAGAGTCACATTAGTAGTTGTCAATATAACCTGGCGGCAAACGGAAATGGTCCAACATGCAGATGACGTGATTGAAACATATGCCAAAGGTCAACTCCATAAACAAAACGCGCTAAAAATGAAAGGGTTGAACGATATCACGATAGGGAATTTCTAGTCAATCTCTCGTTGGAATTTTACCGAAAGAGACGCGCAAATGATGTCATTGATCTAAGCTGGAAGTTATCGATGCTTCTGTTCATCTGCGTCTCTCAATTCCCAAATTCAAAAAATAATAAGGAATTAATTTTAGCTAGGTAATTTCCCCCTCAATTAGTAAATTATCTCTAAATAAAACCTTTGATAACTCAGCAAGTCCCTATTGTGTTTTGTGCACCAGTAGTTTTAATTGTTTAGGTAAACTGACGAAGCGGTCGACAAATACAAAAGAGAATTACATCCCACACATGGAAAGACGATAAAGAGAGGCGACGATCAAAGAATATTTGAGACCAGCACCTACGCATCTATGTATAAAGGCATGAATTGTATTGTTGTTCTTGGTCGCTTACGAGTGGGAACGCAAATGTGCAAACTACGCGTTTATGAAAACTACCATGTTCGAAGTTTCGTTTACCGTAAAATGTAACACAGGGACCAGAAAGGAAATTTTAAAGATAGGTGGTTTCAAGGAAGAGTAGAAAACTATCGATATCTGAGAACTGCTATGGCTAAAGGGTGTGAATTTGTTGCTTGTCGTATTTGGCGAGGGTATTTCTTTCGTCGTCGAGTGTGCACAAGTGCAGTAAGTTCTTCAGAGCACATTTCGTTTTAATATTTGGAAAACAAGAAGATGGATGGAAGCCTGTAGTGTTGTGACAGGTTATGCAAGCATAAGCAGCAAATAATTAAACAAGAGTTCAACTTTGAACAGGTCACCCAATTCTTTCATTTAAAGCATAAACTTACTTCCTCTAGTGATAACGAGACGACATTAAAACCCAGAATCGGGTCATGGATGAGTGGGGTTTTTTTTAATAAAAAGAGAACCATTCGAAAATCAAAAAGGGTACCGATAACTGTAAAAATAAAAGTTTCATTAATTTATGTCCTCCGAGTAGTTTTACGGAACATCGCCTGATTGAAACCCCCAAAATATCCACCCTCCGGGTCAAATTCTGCAAGAGTACCCTTTTTTTAACACAAGTAGTTTATTACCGTTTTTCTTTCTCCCCATTTTAACACCAGCTTAAAAATATTTCGTTGCCACATGTCCATCTAACCCGGTCACGTTTCTCTGCCTTACGCCAGCACAATTTCTTCCGGTCGCACGCTGGCCACATCCAGCCTATTTTCACTTTCACTTTATACGTCCGTCTCTTCTGGCGTCGACTTTTTTGTCTCTCCAACCACGTGGTATCCGTTTTTTTCTTTTTCTTCATACTCAAACCCGAGCACATTTGGTAATTTGCATACGCGTTCAAACGTTGCTCCTGCCGCTAATACAATCGCTTGCCATCCATCTCTTCGGTTACTAATACTTTCATACGCGCTCATATACGCTATGTAACATTACAAATCGTTTCAAGTTTTAAAAAAACATGGATTATATAAATATAAGTAACACCTTTTCGTGCACTTAAATGTAACATGCTTGTTTAAATACTGTTTCAATCTTCTATGGCAGGCTGATAAAGACGCTACTTCAATCTTAAAAGTGACATGCTTATCAATATACTATCTTAAGTCTTAAATGTGACAGGTTAATTTGAAATGCTATTCCAATCTTATGTGGGACGACTGATTAAAATGTGGTTTCAACATTTAATGTAACTGACGGAACAATACAAGCTTATAAAAATGCTACCTCAGTCTTAAATGTGACGAGTTGATCACAATGTTATTTTTTTTTATTACATTTTTTACCCCAAACAAGGTACATTGCCACATTGGTGTAGGAGGCTACTATCAGGGGCAACAGCTACTGGGGTCCTATGTAGGGAGTTGGGCAGAAAGATGTCGGTTCATGTTACACGTGAACTTCTGCATGTCAGTACAGTTGGGGAAGCAGGGACCCGGAAGGGAATTCCAAAGTCTAGCGGTTCTGGGGAAGAAACTACTGGAGTAGAACGCTCTTTTCCATCTAGGGATCTCTACTGTGTGAGGATGGGATTTAGCTGCCTGTCGGGTTTGTCAAGGGTGTTTACGTCGTGGGGGCACAAGTACTTGCAGTTCGTCAGAGCATTCAACATTAACGTACTTGTAGAACAGGCAGAGGGATGCAACGTTTCGTCGATGGGACAGAGGCTGAAGCTTAGATGACAGTTCAGGTTGGCGACTCTCTTTTGAACCTTGTCTAGGAGCGAGAGACTAGTAGCAGATGCACCAGCCCAAATATGACAGCAATACTCCATACATGGGCGAATGGTGGACTTACAGAGGTACAGGATACTTTCGGGTGTTAGTAGTTTTCTAGCACGGTAGAGAGAGCCTACCTTATTTGCAGCGGTCCTGGCAATGCTTTCAATGTAATTGTTCCAACTCATGCTTCCTGTGAACGTTGTCTGGCAAAACAAAAATAAATTACGCCATCAATGTAAAACGAAAACCGAAAAAAAATGTAAATAAAACTTATTTCATTTTGTACATCTATTATTATACAAAATATGAGTTAATCAAAAGGGAGTTGAGCATAAGTTGGAATTAAACACCAACAAAATGGAATTAAATTCACACTGAAAGAGTTCAGAGTGATTATATTTGCAAATGATACAATGCTCTAGAACATGCACGAGGGAAGAACGGATGTACATAAATCTAAGACAATGGCAGAATCGTTAAAAATGACCTTCAGACCGTAGTGTAATGGGGCCGTAAATGGATGGTAACGTTTTATGCTAGTAAGACTAAATAAATGAATTGCGACTTACCCGCTGATATTTATGTTTCAGTTTTGACAGCGAGTAGTGTTTATCAGAGATGCTTGACATTTTATAGACGTGTCTAATGGATGATTGTCGACTTCAGCAGATATGGCTATCCAATTACTGTACCATCATGAGAAACGAATTAATGATCGAATTACACAACTTAACGAACTTGCGTCACAGACTAAAATAACTTTATTCTGGTAACACAATTTACGCGCTTTCTTTGCTGAAGGAATGCTGATTCCATAATCAACGACGTTTATCCATTTTTGCATCGCAACTACGACCCGTCTCTTATAAGTTGAAAGCGTTTGCCTCAACTACACTAAGCTGACTAACCCTACAAGCAGCAAAATCTCACCCATTCACTGTTGAGATTTTTAAATGCCGGAAAGCTTTCTTACTCTATTATGTAGTTTCTTCCTTCGGGCTGCTAGACTTTTGAATTCTGACCACTTTTTCTGCTTCCACGCCTTTACTAATCGGCAGAAATTTAAATGTACTGTAAACAAAGAACTCTCCATAATCCTCTGTGTAAGAGAAGCGCGGACGCGCGTATACAAATGCATACGAAACACAAAATGATGCCACTGTATATAAAAATACAATAAAAAGAACAGAGAGGGCACGTTAGAGAAGACTATCACGTGAGAAACGTCTAAGCCGTTATGAGAAGTCACGCGTGGCTGGAAAATGAGAAAATAAATACCAATGTTGCCCGAAAAAGTGACTTCGGGTTATTCTTTATCTTGGTCATTTTTGCAACGTAGACTGCTACAACGTGTGGGTCCCATGTATAAAAGTGTGGAACGTTAGATCTGTTAGACACGAACTGTAATAGCAATATATCTCGTTTGGGGGTGAAAAAAGATAAGGTATGTATGATAGGGCATGAAAAACTTATTAGGTTGAAGCAAAAATAATGTCGTCTTTTTTACGTTAAACTATATATACGACATTATTTTTTGCACCAACCTAATAGTTCTGTCGTCGGTTGTTTCCGACCGATCACCGTTTGCTTGTTCATGTAGAAGCTGTACAGGTATGTTTTAATATTATTGACATGCAACTTAATATGTTTTTGTAGGCGTATAGCTTGTAAACCTAAAGACATGCATACGACAAAGGAGTATTTTTATGTAGACAGGGACGTGGTTTCTGTTACAGATGAATAATTGGCATTATATGAACCTCTAGGACTGACTTTTACCTCATCTGGTGATACCAAAATTAGGCTGTCTAAGTATATCAGCTTCCTGACTTTTTTATGGAAATCGCTCCAGACAACGCATTAAGCCATTTGATATGAATAGTTCAAAATAACGCTTCAAGGTTCAAAACTTTCCAACTATAAGTGTTAGATAGGATAGATTCTGGCCTTAAAAAATAGCAATTATTCCCCCATTGTCAGAAACATCGTTCATGGAATGCGAGGACTAAAAGACGAAAATAAGGGAAGCGAAAGTTACGTGGTTGCTGAAAGTAAACCCAAGACCAACTTTCTACTCACTTTAAATGCACAAAACATTGATGCTATTTTTCGTCTCCCTTTAAAAAACTCAATCATGTTCTGCAAACAAAATCCAACATTTTTATTTACAAAGCAACCAAATTAAACATCACGAATAAATATTTGAAAAAGTATAAACAACTTAAAATATTATTCATAATTAACGGGTTCAGCATTAAATAACCTCAAAAATGTTACTTTTCCATAAAACAAAACAACCAAACTAAATACCATGAATAAATATTTCAAGATGTACAGAAGTTTAAGCAACAAATCTTTTTTTGTTTCTAAAATTATCAAACTCGGGATTAAATAACCCGAAAACGGTTGATATGCCGTAAAACAGTCCATCTGTGGAATGAAATACATCGGGTTTACTTCCCACGTGGCTACGACATGATCGTTTTTAAGTTAAGTTTGTTGATCTGCCTTATCTATATATAATTGTAAAACTCTCTGGACCGTCTGGCTGCCCTAGCTTACATCGCATCTACCAAAAACATTGTTGTCATATAAACCAGCTTGTATTTAATACAATTCACACTCCTTTCCACAGTCCAGCCATATTAAGTACAAATAAACTTCAGTCTTTGTTTAACTTGTAGACATTGTTTCAATCATTAAACAATGTTTCGTAATAAAATAAAATACACTTCAAGTGCGCTTGAAAGCCAAATCACAACGTAATATTAGAAAAGAAAACAAATATTTTACTTGTTTGAAATTTATAACATGAATATATTTCAGAGATATACTCCATCTTCAGTATGTTTTTCTTTCTTTTTTTCTTTTCTTCTTTTTCTCCATATAGTAGAGTTGGAGAAAGAAAAGTAAAGAGCAACTTGGAGCGAAAGAAAAAAAGAAAAAAAGAAAGAAAACAACATACTGAGGATGGAGTATAGCTCCTAAATATATTTATGTTATAAATTTCAAACAAGTAAAATATTTGTTTATTTTCCTAATATTGCGTTGTGATCTGGCTTTCAAGCGCACTTGATGCGTATTTAATTTTATTCAAATCAAACCAACATTTCTATATGGAATTGACAGCCTTGACGTATGTTTTGTTATGTTTTAGTTTCGGTTTCGATTCTAGCTGATGGCAATCAAATCGATTATTTAATTGGAATTCATTATTAAGATGAGTATTATTTATTAATTTTATTTATTGCGGACTATTATCCTTTTCTTAGTTGTTTCACGACGTTTCGGCCAACTATTCCTCTGGCCTTCGTCAGGTGGTAACCGTGACGGATAGTAACTCTGAATGCATTTACTGCAATTACTGCCTTCCGTAGTTGTTGCCGTCGCAGTGAATGCAGTCAGTAGATTCAGAGTTCCTATCCGTAGCGGTTACCACCTGACGAAGGCCAGAGGAATAGTTGGCCAAAACGTCGTGAAACAACTAAGAAAAGATGAGGATAATAGTCTACAATAAATAGGCACTCAAATCATATATTTTTTTTTTACTTTTGAAATAATGACTATATATTGAGTACAATATGAAATAATGACTATATATTGAGTACAATTTGAAATAATGACTATATATTGAGTACAATATTAAATAATGACTATATACTGAGTACAATATGAAATAATGACTATATATTGAGTACAATATGAAATAATGACTATATATTGAGTACAATTTGAAATAATGACTATATATTGAGTACAATATTAAATAATGACTATATATTGAGTACAATATGAAATAATGACTAAATATTGAGTACAATATTAAATAATGACTATATATTGAGTACAATTTGAAATAATGACTATATATTGAGTGCAATATGAAATAATGACTATATATTGAGTACAATATGAAATAATGACTATATATTGAGTACAATATGAAATAATGACTATATATTGAGTACAATATGAAATAATGACTATATATTGAGTACAATATGAAATAATGACTATATATTGAGTACAATATGAAATAATGACTATATATTTAGTACAATATTAAATAATGACTATATATTGAGTACAATATGAAATAATGACTATATATTGAGTACAATATGAAATAATGACTATATATTGAGTACAATATGAAATAATGACTATATATTGAGTACAATATGAAATAATGACTATATATTGAGTACAATATGAAATAATGACTATATATTGAGTACAATATTAAATAATGACTATATATTGAGTACAATATAAATAATTACTATATATTGAGTACAATATGAAATAATGACTATATATTGAGTACAATATGAAATAATGACTAAATATTGAGTACAATATTAAATAATGACTATATATTGAGTACAATATGAAATAATGACTATATATTGAGTACAATATGAAATAATGACTATATATTGAGTACAATATTAAATAATGACTATATATTGAGTACAATATAAATAATGACTATATATTGAGTACAATATGAAATAATGACTATATATTGAGTACAATATGAAATAATGACTAAATATTGAGTACAATATTAAATAATGACTATATATTGAGTACAATATGAAATAATGACTATATATTGAGTACAATATGAAATAATGACTATATATTGAGTACAATATTAAATAATGACTATATATTGAGTACAATATAAATAATGACTATATATTGAGTACAATATGAAATAATGACTATATATTGAGTACAATATGAAATAATGACTATATATTGAGTACAATATGAAATAATGACTATATATTGAGTACAATATTAAATAATGACTATATATTGAGTACAATATAAATAATGACTATATATTGAGTACAATATGAAATAATGACTATATATTGAGTACAATATGAAATAATGACTATATATTGAGTACAATATGAAATAATGACTATATATTGAGTACAATATGAAATAATGATTATATATTGAGTACAATATGAAATAATGACTATATATTGAGTACAATATGAAATAATGACTATATATTGAGTACAATTTGAAATAATGACTATATATTGAGTACAATATGAAATAATGACTATATATTGAGTACAATATTAAATAATGACTATATATTGAGTACAATATGAAATAATGACTATATATTGAGTACAATATGAAATAATGACTATATATTGAGTACAATATGAAATAATGACTATATATTGAGTACAATATGAAATAATGACTATATATTGAGTACAATATTAAATAATTACTATATATTGAGTACAATATGAAATAATGACTATATATTGAGTACAATATGAAATAATGACTATATATTGAGTACAATATGAAATAATGACTATATATTGAGTACAATATGAAATAATGACTATATATTGAGTACAATATGAAATAATGACTATATATTGAGTACAATATGAAATAATGACTATATATTGAGTACAATATTAAATAATGACTATATATTGAGTACAATATGAAATAATGACTAAATATTGAGTACAATATAAAATAATGACTATATATTGAGTACAATATGAAATAATGATAATATATTGAGTACAATATGAAATAATGACTGTATATTGAGTACAATATGAAATAATGACTATATATTGAGTACAATATGAAATAATGACTATATATTGAGTACAATATGAAATAATGACTATATATTGAGTACAATATGAAATAATGACTATATATTGAGTACAATATGAAATAATGACTATATATTGAGTACAATATTAAATAATGACTATATATTGAGTACAATATGAAATAATGACTATATATTGAGTACAATATGAAATAATGACTATATATTGAGTACAATATGAAATAATGACTATATATTGAGTACAATATTAAATAATGACTATATATTGAGTACAATATGAAATAATGACTATATATTGAGTACAATATGAAATAATGACTATATATTGAGTACAATATGAAATAATGACTATATATTTAGTACAATATGAAATAATGACTAAATATTGAGTACAATATAAAATAATGACTATATATTGAGTACAATATGAAATAATGACTATATATTGAGTACAATATGAAATAATGACTGTATATTGAGTACAATATGAAATAATGACTATATATTGAGTACAATATGAAATAATGACTATATATTGAGTACAATATGAAATAATGACTATATATTGAGTACAATATGAAATAATGACTATATATTGAGTACAATATTAAATAATGACTATATATTGAGTACAATATGAAATAATGACTGTATATTGAGTACAATATGAAATAATGACTGTATATTGAGTACAATATGAAATAATGACTGTATATTGAGTACAATATGAAATAATGACTATATATTGAGTACAATATTAAATAATGACTATATATTGAGTACAATATGAAATAATGACTATATATTGAGTACAATATTAAATAATGACTATATATTGAGTACAATATGAAATAATGACTATATATTGAGTACAATATGAAATAATGACTATATATTGAGTACAATATTAAATAATGACTATATATTGAGTACAATTTGAAATAATGACTATATATTGAGTACAATATGAAATAATGACTATATATTGAGTACAATATGAAATAATGACTATATATTGAGTACAATATGAAATAATGACTATATATTGAGTAGAATATGAAATAATGACTATATATTGAGTACAATATGAAATAATGACTATATATTGAGTACAATATGAAATAATGACTATATATTGAGTACAATATGAAATAATGACTATATATTGAGTACAATATGAAATAATGACTATATATTGAGTACAATATGAAATAATGACTATATATTTAGTACAATATTAAATAATGACTATATATTGAGTACAATATGAAATAATGACTATATATTGAGTACAATATGAAATAATGACTATATATTGAGTACAATATGACATAATGACTGTATATTGAGTACAATATGAAATAATGACTGTATATTGAGTACAATATGAAATAATGACTATATATTGAGTACAATATGAAATAATGACTGTATATTGAGTACAATGTGAAATAATGACTATATATTGAGTACAATATGAAATAATGACTATATATTGAGTACAATATGAAATAATGACTATATATTGAGTACAATTTGAAATAATGACTATATATTGAGTACAATATGAAATAATGACTATATATTTAGTACAATATGAAATAATGACTGTATATTGAGTACAATATGAAATAATGACTGTATATTGAGTACAATATGAAATAATGACTATATATTGAGTACAATATGAAATAATGACTATATATTGAGTACAATATGAAATAATGACTATATATTGAGTACAATATGAAATAATGACTATATATTGAGTACAATATGAAATAATGACTAAATATTGAGTACAATATGAAATAATGACTGTATATTGAGTACAATATGAAATAATGACTATATATTGAGTACAATTTGAAATAATGACTATATATTGAGTACAATATTGAATAATGACTATATATTGAGTACAATATGAAATAATGACTATATATTGAGTACAATATGAAATAATGACTATATATTGAGTACAATATGAAATAATGACTATATATTGAGTACAATATGAAATAATGACTGTATATTGAGTACAATATGAAATAATGACTATATATTGAGTACAATATGAAATAATGACTATATATTGAGTACAATATGAAATAATGACTATATATTGAGTACAATATGAAATAATGACTATATATTGAGTACAATATGAAATAATGACTATATATTGAGTACAATATGAAATAATGACTGTATATTGAGTACAATATGAAATAATGACTATATATTGAGTACAATATGAAATAATGACTATATATTGAGTACAATATGAAATAATGACTATATATTGAGTACAATTTGAAATAATTACTATATATTGAGTACAATATGAAATAATGAATATATATGTAGTACAATATGAAATAATGACTATATATTGAGTACAATATGAAATAATTACTATATATTGAGTACAATATGAAATAATGACTATATATTGAGTACAATATGAAATAATTACTATATATTGAGTACAATATGAAATAATGACTATATATTGAGTACAATATGAAATAATGACTATATATTGAGTACAATATGAAATAATGACTATATATTGAGTACAATATGAAATAATGACTGTATATTGAGTACAATATGAAATAATGACTATATATTGAGTACAATATGAAATAATGACTATATATTGAGTACAATATGAAATAATGACTATATATTGAGTACAATTTGAAATAATTACTATATATTGAGTACAATATGAAATAATGACTATATATTGAGTACAATATGAAATAATTACTATATATTGAGTACAATATGAAATAATGACTATATATTGAGTACAATATGAAATAATGACTGTATATTGAGTACAATATGAAATAATGACTATATATTGAGTACAATTTGAAATAATGACTATGTATTGAGTACAATATTGAATAATGACTATATATTGAGTACAATATGAAATAATGACTATATATTGAGTACAATATGAAATAATGACTATATATTGAGTACAATATGAAATAATGACTATATATTGAGCACAATTTGAAATAATGAAATATTTGATGCTATAATAATAATAACGAAATCTTCGTAAGTAAAATATCATATTTAATAGTATTTTATGGCCGGTCAACACCGGGCGCCTCTGCTACTTAAGTAATAAAATTCTGCCCAGATCGAACCATCGTCTGCCACCCTCAAAGTATATGTCTCACCCTTCACTTAACACAAAATGTCCTCGAGTGGCCTTTAAATCTTGATGATTGGTTACGTATAAATAAAAAGAAAGAAATATTTACGTATGTGTGTGTGTATGGCGGTGCGCATATTGATTGTATGCGTTATTAAAATCACCAATCTGTGTTTTTATTTTGTTCTACAGCCTGTCCAAAAAGTCACTGAAGGGTTCTGAACTTAAATAGATTCTTTATTTTTGATGATTTTGATATTTTTCTGCAATTACTTAATACAATCTGATGAAGACATTGGGAAATTAAAAACAAATGACAAAATTCAAACAATCTTTTTTTATGAAAAATAATGTCTTTTAAATGTTGTCCATTTTTAGCTTCACTTATCTGTGCTCTTTCCAAAACAGACTTGATTAGACCCGACTTTTTCTTGTTGGGATATCTTAAACAAAGAGTTAAGAAACCCCTAAACACTGCAAGAATTGAAGGAAAACATCAGGAACGAAAAAAGGGCGTCACATCGCAATCCAGAGATTCTGCAATCTATCATAAATAATGTTTTGAAAAATCACAAATATGCGAAGCTTAAAATGGGCAATATTATAAGACTATTTTTCATAAATAAAAATCGTTTTCATTTGAATTTTTTAAAATTCCCCAATGCTTCAGTCAGATTGTGTTTAAATTACAGAAAGATATCAAAAATAAAGAATCTATTTAAGTTTAAAACCTTTCAGTGTCTTTTTGGACACCCTGTAGCTAGGAATTTACATGCCAGAAATTCACCCGCTATTTCATACATTACAACCGAGAGATCATTTTAAGGTTCTAACTGTCCCGTTTGTGCATTCATTTGTATCTCTCTTACACTTGGTTCACCGAGTATATTAGCTAGGTAGTTTTTGAAATTATTTTTCATGAGTTGCTCCTATAATTACTGGAATGATATTTATGTGCCTCGCTGCCTGCTTAATTTAACATGTAACGAAATAATTTCTTCGCCGCCCACCTGAAACGAGCCAATGATACTTCGTGAGTGTTATTTTCACAACGTATTTTTCAATGTAACGTGTAACCTTCTTTAGGTGTATCTTATTGAACTCGGGAAGAGTTTTGTCGAACTCGGATATCTTTTTGTCGAACTCGGGAATCTGCACGGAATCGCGAACGGGGCCCTTTATTTAATCAACGGCAGCCGGATGCTCTCGTTCCGTCAGCCATGACGGGGTGATCGTCCTAGTCATTTTGCAATTGTATTTTGAGTGTCGATCTCACTGAAGATTGCATCTTCAACTTCAAGAAATTAACTGAATTTAACCCATTGCTTTATCCATTACGCAATGGGTCCTTGTCTTCAAATTGCCTTTACACCTTAAATAGTTATGACGCGTCAGTAAAAAAGAAAAAATATGCAGACATATGTATGGTAGTATGCCAGTTTGTGTGCGCGAGTGAAACTGCCAGTGTGTGTGTGTCTGTGTGTGTGTGTGTGTGTGTCTGTGTGTGTGTGTGTGTGTGTTTAACATCATTTAACATGTGTGTGTGTGTGTGTGTGTGTGTGTGTGTGTGTGTGTGTGTGTGTGTGTGTGTGTGTGTGTGTGTGTGTGTGTGTGCCTCTATGCCTGCTTAATTTAACATCTAATTGAACACTCTCTTCAAACCATTAAGGAACGCCTGCCTCGGTTTGATAGAGATAATCGTTTTATCTTCCGGCCGAGCTGGCATTTTAGGTCGTGTCAGGACGTTTCTGTTTAGGCGGTGGAAAACAATACACATGGAGGGGTGGGGGAAATCATTTCTTTAGAGAAATTACAAAAAAAAAAAAAAAAAGAAAAGGAAATACTGGAAGGCAGAAGTCGGTCGCCGAAAATTGGATCTGCGCATCTTAAAGACCTCGCGGAGGTGTTTCGTGTTTATAAGCTGACAACAGAAAAATATCAGCAGTGAATTCCTCGTTTCCTAGTTTCAACAACTTACGATCTTTTTGTTGTGCGTTTTTTTTGTTTTTTTTTTTCCACCCTTTCTTTGCATTTATTAATTGTTTTCTTTTGTTCAACTGTTCGACTGTTGTTACGTTATTAGTACCGGGGAGTGGTGGGGGTGTACCAAGAAAACAATAAAGAGAACGGCATCGAGGAAGGAAAAGTATGCGCAAATAATGTGTTTCGCTACAGTTTATTTGATTACTAAAGACAACAAATGAGCAAAACTGCGGATAAATGACCCGATAAAAACTGAGAAAGAAGGAAAAACAGAAAAGAGATTGTGGACTTACGTCCACTCAATTTACGCGCTAAGCGATTAAAATGCGGTCTCAACGTTAAACGCGACAGGCTGATAACAATGCTATTTTAATCTTAGGTGTAACAGGTTTAATGTGACAGGCTGATTTCAATAATAATACCATCTTTAAAGTGGCAGACTGGTTAAAATGGTATTTTAATATTGTGACATGCTGATTTAAAATGGTATTTCGAACTTAAGTCTGACAGGTTTAGCGCGGCACTTTCATTAAAATGCTATTTCAATCTTAAATGTAACATGCTTAATGTTAAAATCTTCTGTGACAGAAAAAGACGCTACATCAATCTTAAAAGTGACATGCTTATCAATATACTATCTCAAGTCTTAAATGTGACAGGTTGAATTAAAATGCTATTCCAATCTTATGTGAGACGACTGATTAAAATGTGGTTTCAACATTCAATGTAACTGACGGAAAATAACAGGCTTATAAAAATGCTACCTCACTCTTAAGTGTGACGAGTTGATCACAATGTTATTTCAATTTAAAACATGACAGGCTACAAAATATTATTTCAATCTTACGTATGGTAAACTTATTAATATACTACAGAATAAAACGATAAATTTATCGCCCTAAATAAAACAACACTACAGATTTATTTTAAGACTTTTATTGAAAAAAAATCAATTCAGGTAACTTGATTATGTAGTAGATCTGACATCTATTTAATGTAGCCGCCTTCAGCCTCAATTACCGCCTCGATACGGGTCCGGAACTGAGAGCATGCCTTTTTCACACACGCCGGCGGGAGCTCGGCGAATACTCGGCGGATGGCGGCAATCAGGCTGGCTTTGGTGTTGTGGGTGATCATGTTAATGATGCTCTCGACGTATGACCAAACGAAGTAGTCTAGCGGATCTAAACCGGGGGAGTAGAGGGGTCAATGAGAGAAGGGTATAAATTTGTAGCATTCTTTCTGAAGCCAAGCCTGGGTCTCTTTGGACTTGTGGGCCCGCACTGAGTCCTGCTGCCACACCCAGGGCTTATCAGTGACCACCTGATTGCGCCAGGGGATCACCAAACTCTTCAGTACATCCAGGTACACTTTAGTGTTGACTTTCCAGCCGACTTCGAAGATGTGAGGTGGCATGATGTGGCCCTCACTTGAAACCATAGCAAAGACCATACCCGTGGCTGGAAACTTTATTTTCATCACCCTGGGAACGTCCCTGTTATTTATGGCAATCCAGCGATGTATTTTGAGGGTGCTGGCAATGGTCCTGTTGTCATAACTTGGATCGGTAGAGAGAAATGAGTTATATGTACATGCATAGCATCTCCGATCTCGCTTGTTGAACAATGTGTCACTTTCAGACATGATAGAAGGCTCCTATCCTTCTTGGAATTTGTACACAATTGGCCAACTAGTAGATGTTCTGCAACCAAAAAAGAAACAAAAAACGAAAACCGGTTTTCATCAAACGGAAATGGAATTATGTCGTCTTTTCCAGAGTGACAAATTTATACTTCTCCCATGTATTTTCATTTTAAATGTTACAAACGTATTATAATGCTATTTCAAAATTAAGTGTGATAGGCTTATTTAAATACTCTTTCAATCTCCTGTGTGACAGGCTGATTGAAATGTTTGTTCAATCATAAGGGTGACAGGTGTATTAATGCTATTTCAATATAAAGTATAACATGCTGTTTTAAACGCTAGTACGACTAAGCAGCTCCCTTTTCACAATTGCAAGAAAACTTCTCAACCACCGATATCCATGACAACTAAAACTCTACCTGAGAATTCTTCCTTCAAACTCCTCAGCTTAACATTCACAGACAATACAGACTGGAACAAATACATTGAAGAGACTGCGAAGGCTGCTGCAAAGAAAGTGGGCTTTCTCTATCATGCTAGAAGATTACCCACACCTGCTATCTCATACGACCGAGGGATCATTTTAAGATTCTGTCTCTTTTTATGCAATCATTTGTACCTCTCTTGCACTGTAAAAAGCCACCATTCGCCCATGCATGATGTATTGTTGCCGCATCTGGGCTGATGCATCGACTACTTGTTCCTCCCTCTTGGATCGGGTCCAAAGAAGGGTCTCCAATCTAATAAGTCCCGTATTGTAAACTAAGCTCCAACCCCTGTCTCATGGTCGCAATGTTGCACCCCTGTGTCTATTTTACAAATATTTTAAAGGAATATGCTCTGATGAACTTGTTGCACTTGTATCCCTTCCACGTACATATCCCGACAAACCTGCTTAGCAACAAAATCAAACCCCTTCAATATTGAGGTTCGTAAATACCAGAAAGGGTTTTACTCTCATAGTTTGTGTCCTCCACCAGCTAGACTTCTTCTCAACCGGTTAGAATTCTCCTTCTGCTACCTGCTTCCCTGGCTGTACTGACACGCAGAAGTTTAAATGTAATATAAACAAACATTTTGCTCATAATTCATTAAACAGTGTTCCAAATAGTAGTCCTTTACGCTCAAATGGTGGTGTGCCGTTTGGAGTGTGCCGTTTGGAGTGAACGTGAGTAAAAAAAATCTATTTCAATCTCAACTGTGATTGGTCAATTAAAATGCTGTTTCCGTTTTTAAGTATTACATGCCAATTAAAATGTTATTTCAATCTTAAACGTGGCATGCTTATTTGAATGCTATTTTAATTAAAAGTGTGACATGATGATTAAAATACTCTTTAGAATGCCATGAGGCAAAGAAATTAATTATTAAAATACTTTTTATTTTAATAAATAAGTTAAGATTCCCATTGCTTCTGAGAATCACGATTTCCTTGTATACATAAATTGAATGAGGCACAACAAGAAGCTTGATTGTATTAGTTTCAAAAAAGTAAAATTGGAATTTCTGATATTCAGAAATGACTCTGAGAAAATTGTATACGAGATGAGTATATTTGCTACCCCAACTCTATAAAAGACATGAGGGATAAAAAAAAAAAATGAACATGCACATATTCAAGTCAATGGCAGAAACTGTTGAAAACGATCTTCAATTGGTAGTGGAACGGGAGTGTAAGTGGGTGGTAACATTTAATTCTAATAAGACTAAGCTTCTCTCTATTAATAACTACATAAAACCTTCTCAACCAACAGTTGACATGATAAATAACATCTTATCTTTCAAACTCTTCGCCCTAAAATTCACACGCAAAATGAATTGGAACAAATTCATTGAGGCTATAGCCAAGGCTGCTGCAAAGAAAGTAAGCTCCCTCTACCATGCTAGAAAATTACTCACACCAGAGAGTATCTTATATCTTTACAAAACCATATGCATGTTGCCATATCTGGTCTGGTGCATCTATCACTAGTTTCTCACTCTTGGACAGGGCCCAAAAGAGTCTCAAATCGAATAGGTCAAACTCCAATCTCTGCCACAACGCCGCAGTGTTGCATCTCTGTGCGTGTTTTGCAAGTATTTTAATGGAATGTGCCCAGATAAACTCACAGCACTTGTCTCCCTCGACGTACATAATACCGACCAAACTGACAAGCAGAAAAATACATGTTGACTGCTGAAGTCACTAGATACCTGAAAGCCGTCTACTCTAATAGTTTCTTCTATCATATTGCTAGACTTTGGAATTATCTCCCTTTTTCTACTTCCCTGTCTGTACTAACTTTTAAAAGATTAAATATAATGTCGACGGATATCTCGCTATTTTAGTGTCCACAGCCCCTGTTAGATACGACCCGAAATAGCAGTCTCTAACGTCTAAGTGTAAACATATTTTGTTTAGAGTGAAAAGAGGAAAATCAAAAGGGCATTAAAAGTTTAATTCGGTTTTTTTTTGGAGGGGGGGGTTGTGTGTGTGTTTTGGTTTACGATGAGTTAACCATCGGCTGCTTTTTCATTCAAGGTGTATATATTATCTTCCAGAAGTTGAATGCCTACTTGGGAAAATTTGAATGCCTGCTGGAGAGAGCGAATACCTACTGGAGAGAAATTGAATGCCTACTGGAAAGAAACTGAATGTCTACTGGAGAGAATTTGAATGCCTACTGGGGAGAAATTAAATGCCTACTGGGGAGAAATTGAATGCCTACTAAAGAGAACGTGAATGCCTACAAGACACTATCCTCGAGTGTCTTATGTATCATTGTACATGGGTTTGTCTGGGCAAGCTGGCCTGAGGATACTTTTTCATGGGCCAATGATCCAACAGCAGTCTGAAGCATTCAATATGTTTAAACTTTGAATAAATATTCAAAATTACCAAGGATTCGCAACCCAAATTAGATCTCCTCACTCTAGTTAACCCATACTAACTTTTACGAAGAATAGCGCACCCTCCCCAAGTACCGTTACCTCAAGTAACAGCACAAAGACATGAGGAATTATTGCCGTGTCCAGTAAGATAAAGAGAGAACGTGAAAGACATATTATAACACCTATAAATTGAACAGAGGAAAATTATGTTCGCTTTTATTAATTTAATGTCTGTGAAGTAAAGAAATACTTTAATAGAATATTCGAATATCTGTGTATCTCATATAGAGAATCAAGTGTTACGGGGTGCTTTCAATAAGTTTCCAGACTTTTTTTTATATATGGCCACCTTTATTGATAGTACACACATAAAATTATGGTCCCCTTCGAAGTAATCTCCTCTGGCTGTAATGCACCTGTTATACAGTTTCAACACCTTCTGGAATGCTCCATGGATGTTCTGTTGTGTGAGCACATCAATGACCCTCGCCACGGCCTCTTTCACCTCCTCAAATGTCTCATAACGATAGCCTCTAAGATTTTCCTTTAGTTTAAGGAACAGTCAAACGTCACAAGAAGCATGGTGTGGATTATAGCGAGAGTGAAGAACTGCCTTGATGCCCATCTTGGTCAAACAGTCTGTGACAAGGAGAAGTTTTGGATTGGTGCATTACATACAGATCTTCCACATCTTCAGTTCCTCACGAATATTGTGCATACAGTTATTACACTGACATCAAACTATGTACTTATTGCCTCTATAGACACACAACGGTCCTTATCTTTGAAATTCTTTATTTGGCCAATCAACTCTGGCGTTCTTATTTTCTTACTCCTCCCATACTTCTCATCATCCCTCACACTCCTTGCGTTGTTTAAATCTCTTATGCCACTCAATAACGGATGCTCGATCCAGGCAAGATGGTCCAATAGCAGTCTGAAGCATTCAATATGTATCTGTTGCATTTTTTCCAAGTTTAAAACAGAATTTTATTGCCTATCATTCTTCTTAAGTGTCTTCATGTCCAGATTGCATTTTTGAAATTCACTAGCTGTTACAATCAGGCTCTGGTAGGGTGTATTTCAATTCTTACTGTAGCTGTTCATTGGAACCTGAAGTCAGTCATCTTATAAGATGTATAGCAATAACATACTGAATTTTCAAGAGTTTACAACAACTTTAAATACCTGTACAAAGGAAAAACGTCTGGAAACATATCGAAGGCACCTTGTAGCTCCAAGAACGTGCATTCCTTTAATTTTTTTAGAGCTTCAACTGAAATAAAATGAAAGGCGAGAAGTGTTTCTTTACATATTACAAAATAACATTTCTGCATTATTTATTCTCTATTTATTTATTAAACGTAAAGTATTTCTACTTTGGCATCATTTTCTTGTATACTTTTAACTGTTTTTTTCTTTTCGCCATTCATTACTCCCTATAAGCCTCTTTCTTTCTCTCTGTATTAATAACAAATAAATTCGTATGACTGACTTTAAAATTCTTAGCAAATACCCATGGAATTAAAAGATTCAAACGTTTGGAAGATTTTACTTCCAATAATTTTTAAAATATAGATTATAACAATATTGGTTCAAACGAAATCAGTAATAGCTTTTCAAGTTGATTCAATTAATAATTTAAAAAGCAAACGATATCGTAATGTTCAGATTTAACTTTCAAAAATCTTATTTATTATAAATAAATAAAGTTTACTAAAAAGAAAGGCACTGAAAAAATCCAAGCGAAACAAGATAAATACTCCCGTACAACGCCGCGAACATCTAGCTCCTTTTTTTAACTATTGTATGTTTCATATTTTGTTTAAATACATTCACGTATTCATTTATTTATTAAACGTAAATGGGAGATAGAGACAGACGAAAATTCTGTCCAAATTTTAACAATGTGTATTTTTTAACATTATTTTATTATTCCGTGTTTTTGGTTTTTCATTGAAAATTATGTGTAGATCATTGTAATAATGTTTTTAAATCATTGAAATAGTTTTTTAACGCGTTTCAGACGTTCTGTGAAGCGCCCTCTTCAGAAAGTATTTAAAATGTAAGATATAGAATATACTCAAGATGTGTTTAAAATGTAAAAGAACATTTTCGTAGTTCATTTGCAATATTTCCGAGCGGTGGAAATATATATCTTAAGTATATTCTAAATATCTTACATTTTAAATACTTTCTGAAGAGGACGCTTCACAGAACATCTGAAACGCGTTAAAAACTATTTCAATGATTTAACAGCATTATTACAATGATCGCAATTAAACTAGAGAATGCATTAGGATGTGTTATCGGCAGATCCATTAATTATCGCTTCTCCTTTTTTGTCTTTCAGTCCTATTTCCAAAGAGTGATTTTTCTGACAAAGGGTGAAGAAAAGCTGTTTTCTAGGTCGGTAGTACTTTGTAAAGAGTAGCCTGAGATGTCGGAAAATTTTTGTTTCTATGTCTATCCTTGTGGTCATGTAACTAGTAAGGGTGCTGGAGGTAAACGTTTCATCTGGGCTAACGTTACCCGCCTGATAGTCAGGTACCCGAACCTTGGATTAACCACTAAGGAGGCTGTCCTATCAGCAGGTGAAAAGTACCGGGGCTGCTGTATTACCATTTGGTGAATGGATTCTGGACCATACAGTAGTTTCTGGTAGGGGCTTTCGATGCCATACTAGTGGGTAATTGTTACGGCTTTACCTTATCATGTGCCGCAAAAAAAAAGTCTTGTCTTTTCTCTCTTATTTTCCCTCTCTGTCCTGCTCCAACCAAGTCTACCGATCTGTTCCACAAACCCCAAAGCCTCAATCATGACAAATCTCAAAAAAAGAAACACGAATAAACCTAGAACCCCATCCACCAACGTAGACCACTACTACCAGGTCTCCTTCTCCAACATCAGGGGTCTAGGTTCCAACCAAGGTTGAAACACAATTAAAGGAGACGAAATCGGACATATTCTTTCTAAGTGAAACTGGCATAGGGCCAACCACTTCTCTAGACGAATTCATAATGAAAGGTTACTCCAACTTAACATCTAAATCTGACCCACAAGATCGCCATGAGCATGGAATATGTGCCTACATCAAAGATGGCTTTCCATGTGGTAGAGATATCTCCAGAGAATACCCTAATTTACCTTATATGCGCTTTCGAGTTGCACTAGCTTACACCACTGCATTTATAGTTGCCCTCTATCGCCCCCACAACAGTGGAGTTACTATCTTTAAGAGTATATCTGAGAAAATTGACCACATCCTGTCTGATCATCCTTCGGCTAACATTCATATTTGCGGTGACTTCAATGTCCATAATGTGGAATGGCTGACCCACTCAAATAAAACCGATGACGATGGGAGGTTTTGTCACGATTTTGCCATTGCCTATGACCTCACTCAGATTGTTCACGAACCCACCCGTGTGCCCGATACACCCGGTCAATATGCAAGCCTTCTAGACCTTTTCCTCACAACTTCCCCTGAGCTGTGTTTATGTTCCGTTCTATCTCATCTGGGATCCTCTGACCACTCTGTTGTAGCAGTTAAGATAAAAATGAAATGTAATAAGCCTTGAGACGTACCTCTACACCGTACTGTATATCGATATTCTATGGCTGACTGGGATAGTTTCTGAACAGTCATATCTGACCTACCTCTGCATTCCATGTTTAAAAGGATGTGTCCTCTATAGTATCAGACCTGACGAAATGGTTAATTTTAGGCATAGACCGATTCATACCATCAAAAAAATTCCAACAAAAACCTAACAGCCAGCCATGGTTCTCCTCTGAATGTGCTGCTGCCATCGCGCACAGAAATCATTTTTTCCATAGCTACCAACGTAATAGATGTACTGAGACTAAAGATACTTTCAGGACTGCCAGCAACCACTGTAAAAGAGTTACAAAAATGCAAGAGAGCTATATGCTCAGTCTGTTAAATCCAAAGTAGCTGAGCAGCGTCTTGGTTCCCACCAGTTCTGGCAAATAGCAAACAGGATCTTAAACAGAAGTGTGCGTTCTATCCCAAACATCATCAATGGACCTGGGGTCATCTCGTCAGCATCAGACAAGGCCGGACTATTTGCCAAAAACTTTGCAGCTAATTCTACCCTATGCGACAATGACCATCAACTCCCTGTATTTCTTCCTATAACAGACAACACATTATGCAACATACAAATATCTGTGCGTGAGGTCGCCAAGCTAATCAAGAACCTTGATTCCAGTAAATCAACTGGCCCTGGTGGCATTCCAGTTATAGTGCTGAAAAAGCTCCAACCAGAACTTGCCCCCATACTTACAAAACTGTTTAAGCGTTGCCTTAAGGAGAAGTGCTTTCCAACACTCCGGAAAACCTCATAAGTATGCCCTGTATTTAAGAATTCAGGTAAAAAGTCATCTCCCTCTCAGTACAGACCAATAAGTCTCCTGTGTGTCATGAGTAAGTTGTTGGAATCCATATTAAATAAAGAAGTAATCAGCCACCTCAACAGAAACGACCTTCTTAGTGATATGCAATATGGTTTGCGCTCTGCAAGATCTACAGCAGATGTGCTAACGGTTATATCACACAGGATTAGTGAATCTCTTAACAAAATTTTTCTTTCCAGGACAATTGCTCTTGACATATCAAAGGCCTTCGATAAGGTATAGCATAAGGGCCTACTTCACAAGATTTCCAGCTACGGTATTACTGGAAATGTTTTCTCAATCATTAAATCATTTCTCTCCGATAGGCTCATAAGGGTAGTGGTTGATGGGCAGAAATCAGAGGCCCACAGTATTAATGCTGGAGTCCCCCAGGGGTCCATCCTAGGCCCAACTCTCTTCCTGATCTACATCAATGATCTCCCAAAACACATACTTAAATCATTCGTTGACATCTATGCTGATGACACGACCATCTATGGCAACATATCAAAGGCCGTGAATGACAAAGTTCTCTCTAATTTTCTCTCCTTTGATCTTGAGCACGTGGTACAATGGGGGAAGAGGTGGCTGGTCACTTTTAATGCATCCAAAACCAAGCTTCTATCTTTACATCATCAACGCTCTGATCCCCATCTGGCATCAATTGAAATAGATGGCTTTCGTCTTGGAGAGGCTCCACGTTTTGACAAGCTTCTGGGTTTGACCTTTACTCCTGATCTGAAATGGAACACGTACATCAAATCTGTTGCCACGGACGCTGGGAAAATGGTGGGATCCTTCTACCGCTCCAGAAGATATCTCACTACTGATGCAATTCTCTATCTGTATAAAGGCTAAGTACGTCCAAGGATGGAGTACTGCTGCCACATCTGAGCAGGAGTTGCTAAAAACAGCCTATCCTGCCTTGACAGAGTACAAAATAGACTTCGTGGATGCCCTTTTCTCTTCCCTGCAACCTCTCTCCCACAGAAGAGATGTTGCAAGCCTGTCTTTGTTTTATCGCTATTGTTATTTTTTATACTTACATGAAAAGGGGACAGCCCTTATCATGTAACACTATTTCCATGGCAGGTACTCGTCTGAGCTCCAATCCCTCATCCCCCCCTCGCTAATCTTTCACGAGAAACACCCGTCTGGCTGAAACTACTGTCAATAATTTTCCCCACTCTTTGTGCCTAAATCCAAACGTAGATTCCATGAGCAAAGCTTCTTTCTTAGAACTGCACGCCAATGGAACTCTCTTCCGCTTTCCTGTTTCCCACCTTACTATAACTTGGACGTCTTCAAGTCCAACATAAACAAACTCCTGACAAACTGCCCCCTTAAGTAAGACACTCTATCAAAACCTTCAATACTAATTATTTCAATGATTTAAAAACATTATTACAATGATCTACACATAATTTTCAATGAAAAACCAAAACATGGAATAATAAAATAATGTTAAAAAATACACAGTTTTGGTGACGCCAGCCTTATTTAAATATACATTTTTCTCTCGTTGGAATTTTTTAACCCATTTTATATATATATATATATATATATATATATATATATATATATATATATATATATATATATATATATATATATATATATATATATATATATATATATATTAAGTAATGTGATCTATAATTTAAAAGTTTAAAAAAAAATTTTAAATTTAAAAATCAAAATTTAATTAAATTTCACTATTACATTAAAATACACTTAGCTCTTTAGACTATTATTCTAATCTCCTTTAAATTATATATATATATATATATATATATATATATACACACACACACACACATATATATATATATGTATATCCTTCAAGATAATGAAATAAATTAGATTACATATTAGTGAATCAAGTGGTTTCATGTCTTAGAAAATATTATTGGAAGGGAATATTTATATAAGATAATCCTGGCCAAATAAAATTGCTCAATGTACTAGATAGAGCGAAAAAACATTCGAGTTTATATATTTAAATTTCATTTAGAAAGAATTATTGGTTTTAAATATTTAAAGTAGACTCAATCTTATAGACAACTACTACCACTTTCTTTTGCGCGTTGCTCTCTCTCTCTCTCTCTCTTTCTCTCTCTCTCTCTCTCTCTCTCCTTCCTAATAAGCATCTGTTTTCCCCGTTTTTTACTCTTCTTTTACCCTTCATTTCCTATACCTTTCACCTAAATCGCCACGGCCTGTTCGTCTGAATGACTGCTGCAGACCCACCCAACACTCTTTACCAATAATAACTTCCGTTTGTTTTTTTTCTTTCTTTTTTCGTCTATCTATCTTACCCTCTCCCTCCCCTTTTTATTAAAACTTTAGCATTCGCTCAGAATATAAAAATATGTTATTTAATTTTTCGATTCGTTAGGGACTATTATTTGCGCTTAAGCGTTTTTTGTTTTTAATGCTCTCCGCTTGCTCTAAGTTTCAAAATTTCCGGATCTTGATGTACCTATTTACTATGCCTCCCTACGGGACAGAGTTAGACACCAGGGTCGTTTTTTAACGTGGAGAAAAGGTACAAAAATAAAAATTGTCTCAGTCGTAAAGGATTTCTCCTCCACCGAAAGAGAACAAGAAAATGAAGTGCAGCATCTGAAGAACAGATGGTATTTATTTGCTCCCCCACCGAGCAAATTAGGCACAAGGCCGATTTTTAAGGTGAAGAGTGGAGGGAGGGGGAAGGGAAAAAGGGGACCAGCTCCCGAGAGGTGGGAAATGGGAGCTGGTTAATGGTCAGGCATGTGGGGTTGCCCCCACATCTGGTCTTTGCTAGTCATAGCTAGTCATAGCTTGCAGCATCTGAAGAACAGATGGTATTTATTTGCTCCCCCACCGAGCAAATTAGGCACAAGGCCAATTTTTAATGTGAGGAGTGAAGGGAGGGGGAAGGGAAAGGGGGGACCAGCTCCCGAGAGGTGGGAAATGGGAGCTGGTTAAAGGTCAGGCATGTGGGGTTGCCCCCACATCTGGTCTTTGCTAGTCATAGCTAGTCATAGCTTGCAGTATCTGAAGAACAGATGCTACACTTTGATCTTGATGTAAATTCAATCCAAAATATATGAAAAATATAACAACTATATTTTATTTTGGCCTTCAATTTAATCCAACTTCCACCTTGACCATTTGAATTTTAATTTATGCAAAGGAATTACTTCTGGTTTTATACAAATATTTTCTTTATATGTGCTATTTAGCAAAATAATTTCAGACCAATATTAATATTTTGCTTGTGTTTTTTTCTCTGAGGAAATGTACTTACATTGAAAATTCATGGATTAAGGAAATTAATTTAAATATTTCATTCTTTTTTTTCAAACAATAAATTTTGTTTTTGAAAAGTAAATCTTTCTCATTGAAATATTAATATATAAATATATTATTAATATATATATATATATATATATATATATATATATATATATATATATATATATATATATACGCACTATATATATATATATATATATATATA
>NC_136509.1:15814520-15827020 GCF_053919585.1 Euprymna scolopes | reverse complement strand
TTTTTCTTCTTGATACTCAGGCCCTAACGACTGACTCATCGTCACGGAACCGTTTCTAAGACATTTAGTGCAACATGTGTGTTGGTTACACACCAGTGACCGGCTGATCTGTTATGTGTGTGCCGAATTCGAATCTAGTTCGTTCCATTAAACCACTTTAACTTGGCAATCGTGGTTTTCCTGTAAGTATCCGATGTCTTTCTTGGTTTGGTTCTGTAGTTTTGTTTTACGGCATATCAACCCTTTTCGGGTTATTTAATGTCAAATCCAGTTATTTTGGAAACAGTTTTTATGCTTCAAGTTCTTTATATTTTCAAATATTTATTTGTAGAGCTTGGTTTGGTTTGGTTTGGTTTGGTTGTTTTGTTTTACGGAATCTCAACCCTTTTGGAGTTATTTCATGCCGAATCCAGTTATTTTTTAAATAGTATTCATGTTGCATCCAGTTATTGTAGAGGGTTTTTATTCTTCAAACTCTTTGTATCTTCAATCGCTAGTTTGTAGTGTTTAGTTTGGTTGTTTTATAGATTTTATCGTTTTTTTTCCTGTCCTGCAGAACATGAATGAGTTTTGCAATGAGAGAGGGAAGAGGGTTGCAGTATTAATGTTTGGTATATTTTAAGTTAGAAAACCAGTCAGGAAGTGGGGGAGATAGAAAGAGAAAGGGGAAATGGGAAGAAGGAAAGGTGAGGTTTGTTTTTTGCAGAACATAATTAAGGTTTGCAAAAGGAAGAAGAAAAAACAAAAAGCATCAATGTTAGGTGCATTTCGTCTCAGGAAGCCAATATCTTCAGACAGCCTTATCTGGTAGCACCAGAAAATGACTTTCGAAAAAGACTTCGAACTACAAAAATATCTGGAAAACTATTGAGTGTAAGAGTCATATTTGAAATAGAAAAATACAATTCCAAACAAAAAATATGGCAGCATTAATCTAGTCAGATACGCTTTTCCAAATAATTGCACGAGTCACGATCAGCAGAATCATGGTGATTTTTTCCATGTCAAGACGGAAAGTCATCACTGAAGAATTCAAAGAGATTCAATGTATCTTATAAAGCAGTTCTGGTACGCGATTGCTTCATTCTTATCACACGCAGTTATAAATAGAATCGCTCAAATCTTTGTGGTCCTTACATTTCGTTAATATGCCAAAAATCATCATCATCATCATCATCATCATCATCATCATCATCATCATGTGCTGTCCTTCGTGTCCGAAGACGACTTCCTGTGAACCATCATTCTCCACTTGTCACGGTCGCGAGGGTCTGCCAACTTCTAGTAGGGATCAACCGGTCCTTTAGATTTCGTTTGACGGTGTCACGAAATCTGAGCTTAGGTCTGCCTATGCCTCGTACCTCATGCCAAAAATATTGCAACAGAAACCAATGCCAATAATAGAATCAAGGGATTCGTACGAAGTAAATGAATACATGTGATAAAAGTGACGAGTAATGGTTGACGTGTTTGAAACGCTCCTCAATAGGGGAGGATTACATTTCTCAGTTTGTGAAAAGGGGCGCAAGTCAATATTTTGCGATACTTAAAGTACAGAGGTATTATTGGGACAGGATTACCAGTTCATGTGCAACACGAAGTGTAAGACAAAGGAGATAGATAAGAACTAAGACGTTGACAATGTATATCTAAGTAGGGAGGCTAACTGAGGCTGCCAAAAAGTGTTGGTGACTACATTAGCGTACAGATTAAAGCCGGTTACTTTCTGATTGAAAGAGTTAAGAGTTCACGTAATAAAGTTAAGGAACCAGCATAGCGTTACTAATGCCTAGAAAAGTAAAAATTAATCAGGCACACGAACGCAATGTGATGATGCATAAAAGGGAAACATGGCCAGTAAGGGTTGAGGACATGCGTTGCATGCCGAACAGTTATGCGAAAATGATACGATGCATGTGAGTCTTAAAAATAGACTAAGTTCTCATGACTTCAGCGGAATATTAAATCTGGGCAGACTTCGATTGTATGGCTCAATTAAAATAATGGCTGAGAGTTGTTGAGTATTTAGATGTAGAACAGTTAAGGTAGCAGGGCCAGTTTAGAAAGGAAAAGCAAGTAAAAAACATGGGAACATTGATAAAAATGAATTTGAGATAAAGAGGGATGAAGAGCTAGGCCGAGATAAGTTAGTTGTGAAGTCAATTCCTTAAAACCGATAAAAGCATGTAAAATAAACATTAAATCAATGATGATGATGATGATGATGATTATGACGGATGATGATGATGATAATGATGATGATGATGATGATGATGATGATTACAACGATGATAATTATGATGTTGACTATGATGTTGATGATGACAACGATGATGATTATGATGACGACGATAATGATGATGATAACGATGACGACGATGATGGGGGACGATGATGACAATGATGATGAGAAGGATTATGATGATGGTGACGATGATGATGGGGACAACGGTGATGATTATAGTGATGATGATGATGATGATGATAATCACGGCAATACCAATGATGATGATGATGACAATGATGATGATGATGATGATGATGATGATGATGATGATGATGATGACGACGCCGACGACGATGATGATGATGATGATGATGATGCTGACGACGACGACGACGACGATGATGATGATGATGCAACCATTCTTATAAATAGCTATTCATTCAATTAGTCATTTTCAAAATGTCTTAATATTCTCCATCATTAAACCAACAATCAGTCCATTTCAGTTTTGTAGAATTATTTTATCTCTTTCCCTTTCCATTTTAGGCGGACATAGTTGTCTGACTTGCTATTTATTTTTTGGCTTTCCTTCATCACTGGTTTCATCCGGGTCAGGAAAAGGCATCTTTTGTTCACTACCTGTTTTGTCGTTTGAACTCACTCACCCTAATCTCCTCTAACAATTGTTGTCAGCCACGTGTTCATTCGGTTTGGAGTAAGGTGTCACTTTTTTCTAGTCACGTATCTTTGTGTTCGTCGTCCACTCAATAAAATATCAATTTGGGAAGACGAACCTTGTGTCCACAATGCATAAGCCCAAAACAAAGATTTCAATTGATCTTTATTTAAAACTGACTCAGAGCAAAAGTGGGTCGAAAATGTTCATAGATCCGCCCTAATTTCCAACCACTGGATGACTATTATCGAAACTGACAACGAACTACATTAGACTGCCTCAATTGCCGCTGGATCTCTTTACCCCTTTGCGTCAGCAAGAACTTTCAACACCAGTTTAACTCCGGCACATTAACCTTCATCCGCAAATGGCTTTTGGTCTTGATAAGCGATGACTCATTAACAAAGAAAGGGGGTGATACTTTAATCTACGTGTGTGGTGATAAAACTCATTTCTAACTTGAGCGTGATAATAAATAGTAATGTATTTGGTCATAGCCAAGGTCGACCCGAAGACTTCCTTTTCATAAGCTACGATATTGAGGTTTATTAATTTTCCAGGTTTACTCCACTTACTCTTGATCTTTCATTTTTATGATAGTGAGTGTTTAGCAAATGGGCATTAAGTCCGATTTTAAGCATTTAGTATGATTTGAACAAGGATTGAACTCCAATCTCCTAATCCATTAGCGAACACTCTAATCATTGACAATCATTGACAGACCAACGCAAATTTTAAAACCCAAGTATGACATACTGACAAAAATATATGACACACTGACAAAAATATATTTCATATTAAAGGCATGAGAGACAAATTGATGGGCAAAGCGAATTTTAAATAAGATAAGAGGTTAATGTAGTTTGCTTGAAACATTATTTAGTCTGTGTAAAGAAAATCTATAGAAGGGAATACAATACAGAAGTTTAACGGATTGGCAAAAACTGAAGCAAATTAAAACATATAATGGTAGAATAAGCTATGCAGGTTAACCTTTCAGTAATGCAATATATATATATATATATATATATATATATATATATATATATATATATATATACACTTGTGCCCGATATTATTCATACCCCCCCCTTGAAAATTGAGTTTATTAGGTGTAAGAATTTATTGTTTACGTCCATATTGATACATATTCTTAATAAACCTCTTCTGATCATTTTCGTCATTTTAAAATCTCGGGATACTTGTAATAAAAGAAATATACAGCTATTTATAAAATCTGCAATGTTCAAAAATAATCATACCCCCTTATTTTTTCAGTATTAATCGAGTTTCTGACTGTTTCGTGTTTGATTCTTATTTTGAATGCTTTTATACAACCTTTGATTAATTTCATTTCGTTTTTTTGCATTTTTCAGAAATTAAAATGATATCACCTGAAAACCAATAAAAGAATAAAAATTATTAGAATGGGGAAGAAAAAAGAGCTTAGTAATGATCTTAGGACTAAAATTGTGAATTCACATAGGGATGGTTTAGGTTACAAGTCAATTTCCAAGAAATTTGAGGTCCCTACAGCAACAGTACAGAGCATCATCAAAAAATTCCAGAGCCACCACACAACAAACAACTTGATTGGTAGAGGAAGGAAAAGGAAACTGTCTGCTAGAGCCACCAGGAATAAGAAGTGTTAATGCAAATCCAACCACCTCTACTAAGGACATTTTAGAAAATCTGGAGTCTTCTGGCATAAAAATATCAAGGCAAACATTGCAAAGGACTCATCATGAAAATGGTCTGAAAGGAAGAAGACTAAGAAGGACTCCATTGCACACCGGAAAACACCTTGCAGCACGTCTAAAGTCTGCTAGGACCCATGTGAATTCTCCAGAGTCCGTTTTCTCAAGTATTTTGTGGACTGACGAAACAAAAATTGAATTGTTTGGCCATATGGATGCTTCTTACGTTTGGAGGAAGAAAGGAAAAGCTTACAACCCAAAGAACACCATACCCACGGTGAAACATGGTGGTGGTAGCCTAATGTTTTGGGGCTCCTTTTCGGCTAGTGGTCTAGGTAATTTGGTCAAGATAGATGGAACCATGAAGAAGGAGTAATATTTGGAGATACTCCAGAAAAACATTAGACAGGATGCGGAGAAGCTCCATTTAGGACCAGACTTGGTCATTCAACAGAATAATGATCCAAAACATACTGCCGAAATAGTCAAGAAATGGGTTGAGGATAATCAAATTAATGTTTTGGAATGGCCTAGCCAGAGTCCCGACCTGAACCCTATCGAAAACCTCTGGCACATATTGAAAACTGAGGTTAAAAAGCGGAAACCTAGAAATTTGAGGGATTTGGAGAACTACTGCATTGAAGAATGGTCAAAAATCAGTGTTGATGCTTGTAAAAACCTTGTTGATAAATATCCAAAACGGTTACAGGCAGTTATTAAGAATAAAGGGCATGCTATTGACTATTAGTAAGAGAGGCATGAATAATTTTGAACTAGTGCCATTATTGTTTTTCTTAGTATAATGTTTCAAACTTGCATAATTTATTTATTTGTTGAGTTTAAATTAAATGCTTATGCTTGATTTATTGTTTGAAATCCCTTTAATATTGTCTACCTTCTGGTTTGAGCAATATTCTGATAGAAATCTCAAAGATCCGAGGGGTATGAATAATATCGGACACAAGTGTATACATATATATATTAGTGATGGGACGGTTCCAAAATTTTTCCCGATTCCGATAAAATTACCGATTTTGTTCTAAATTACCGATTCCGATTCCGATTACCGATTCCGATTTTGTATAAATATCTAAATATTTAGCTATAGAGTTGTTATTTTCCCTCGATTTCCGTAAAAAAAAAACATGTTAAATACGCAGATATTTTCATAAACGTAAAATTACACTTGTGGAGGCTGATCTTTCGATTTTAGCATTACTGTTATTTTAAAATCAACAAATATTTATTACTTTATCATTATTACCAGCAATGTAAGATTTTGCTTTAAATAAAATCAAATAAAAAAGACAAAAGAATCGTTTTGGCATCGGAAAATAGGCACCAATTTTTCCGATTCCAATACCAATTCCCTAAAATTCCGATTAATCGGCTCATATATATATTCCGATTAATCGGCTCATATATATATATATATATATATATATATATATATATATATATATATATATACTTAGGAGATTTTGGCTAGAGCTGATTTTAGAGCATGAAAATAATTTTGTATTTGTATTTAAATGTGTAAGAACAATAAAAGATTTCAACGTGATACACACTAAAAATAATGAGTTCAAACACACGAATTGACAAAAGACATATTTTTATATATGTTTAAAATAGAGATTTACATAAATAGCAAAATTTGGAATTGAATCCCATGTTTAATTTCAGTAAAGTTTCTGATGGGTAGCCAATCTGATTAAATCCTGGAGATGAAAAAAAAATCGGTGGATATTTGATCTGTATAAGTCCTGTAAGTGAACAATGGTTTTCGATGGGTAAGCTGACCTGATAAAATCTTAAAGATTTAAAATAGTTTTAAGTGGGTAACTGATCGGATAAGAAGTTACTGGAGATGAAAATGAGTTTTCAGTGGGTGGCTGATCTGTATACATCTTTAAATTTAAAAGTTTGCAGACGAAGGTAAAGATTTTTCTCGTGTGAACACGAGAAATTATGTGTGTGAATTCTAATTCTAATTTTTTTTTTTTTTTTTTTAGTGATTCCGGTTTCTGGAACAGCACACAATAACCGATAGAGAAAGAGGAACTGAAGCCACATAGATTTATAAAAAAATTATTTTCTGGATTTCGGTTCGACTGTTTATTGAATAAATAATCTGGCTTTTTACGCATTCAAGGTGGATTGAAAACGACAATGTAAAGAATTCAGAGAAATTAATTTGATCCGCTTAGAATGTGCATTTGTTTTTAAAGCAGAAAAAAATCAGTGAAATGTTAGAAATGTTTAAACGAATACGTTTATACATTTGTTTTTGATGAGCAGACGACAATGTGAAGAGTTAATGAGTGCTGTGTCTGTGCGTACGTTAATTTTTTTTTTAATTTTCTTCCTTTAAAGATTGTAACGTTGGGTATGGGGCAGCCAAATGAGTTGCCAAAATTGCCCTGCTTTTTATTGAAAGCAACTGAGAACTCTTTTTAGTATCCTCGTTGTTGCCTTAAGTGCAATTGTCTGGATCTCTTTTGCACTTGGTTCAACAGAAATATCAATTAGGTAGGATTTCAGGTTGTTCTTTATAAGCCCGCGTATGCTTGTCACTGCGTTTGGTTCCTGACTTAATAAGTGTATTATTTTAGCTTAGAAGATGATGCAACGTAGATGTTGGGGATTTTCTTTTCATTTTTTTTGTGAAGGAGAATCTGGCATTTGATGCATGTAAGATTAATCAAAACGTCAAATTTTACAAATTCAAAGAAACGGATCTCACAATTAGCTTACAATGTTTTTTGTTTGTTTGTTTGTTTGTTTGTTTTTACCAATTTAGGCGAGTGTATACGCAGAGATCACTGCGTAGAAACCATTTTAATCATTTTCATTTTGGACACCGAATTGTGAACATCGTAACTCGCTACAATTGCTTGGCTAGGAGTAGATATTTTTTTTAATGTTGGGGTGTTTTAAGACGCACGCGTGATTGATTGTGGGGCAATTATAACGCAATTCTGAAATATTTTAATTTCCGATGAGTGATTATGTCAATATTATAACCCTAAAACGCCATTTAATATATCCAAAAGCAACTGAAACTTGGATAATATTTCTTGAATTGTTATTAATAGATAATATTATTAAATTGTTAAAATTTCTAAAACATAGAAGGTGTTTGAATTTTTACGAAGGGGCTCCGATCTCTTTCTACATTAAATCAAATTAAACTAAATATAGTTTACATTACGACAGATTACGCCTGGAAACTGTAATCCAAAATACATGAGTGGTTAATTCGTAATTGTAAATTATTTAAAGAAACAAAGTATGAAAAGGATAGTAGAATAATATATAGAATAATAAATAGATGTTGCGAGTTTGTTTGATAAGTGGTGACACCCATGTAAAAAAAAAAAAAAAAAAAAAAAAAAAAAAAAACTAGCGTGAACAATGAAACAGATGGAGCGAGGTAAAAAGAAAAAAATGGTTTCACGTGAGAGGGTATCTCATGGTTGCTGAGTCCAAAATCTAGTGAATCGAAGAAGTAAAATATCCGTGTTTGTGGTAGTTCGAGTACATGTCGTCGGAGTTTATAAATGATCCAAAAATAGTAGAGAAAGATAGCACGCAGTGGGCTGAATTAATATAAGAATAAGTCAGAGTATTGATCCAAAATCAAGACCGTTCAACGCTGTGGAGTAAGTGAGGGTGATGACTTGGTTGCCATGACAACCTATCGTTGTAAAAATAATAACTAGGGCAGCAGGGAAGGAAGTGGAATATGTCAGTGGATATGGTTTGGTGGAATTATAAGCAGAGTTACCGAGGTTGAAAGAGAAATATTTTTTTAAAAATTGGTGACTGTAAGCTTATTGGGAGAAAGAATTTATTTGAAAGATTGGAGTTTTATTATGAGTTTTGACGGGTGGTAATGGTTGAATAAGGAGTAAAGGAGGATTAGAGGAAGAAGAGGGCGGCTGTCGCTTGCAGACTGTCATAATGCAACAAATAGAAAGAAAAGAAAAAGAATTATGTTTGAGCTCCTGTACTCGAAATGTATATATATATATATAAATATATATATATATATATATATATATATATATATATATATATATATATATATATACCTACGTAGACGCACACTCAAATGCACACATGAATAAAAGCATTAGAGCGTATATACACGTCAGAGCATAGATGCAGAATTCTGCAATATACACGGAAAAGAAATACATTCTAGAAGAGTTTGTGAATGATCAATGGGGGAGAAAAAAGGTTAGCGAATATAAAAATTAATAGTTTAACATATATATATATATATATATATATATGTATATATATATATATATAGATAGATAGATAGATAGATAGATAGATAGATAGATAAATTCAATATGACGTAATGGAAAAATATAAAGGTAACTTTAGCTTCTCTTCCAATTTTCGGATTTTCACCATGTCAAATGACATTTCAATTCCTTTTGACGGATTGATCGTTGCTATTTCTTCTGATGAGTTAAGGGCATAATAGATTCACTGATTGGTATAATAATTAAGTGATTGATTTTGCGCTACGAAACAGATACTGTCAAGAATTGTATAAGCCAACTGAATTAAAGGAATAAATTATAAGATGGTCAACATCATGAATTTTTGAATATAACTTTTGTCATTTATTCTCTATATTGCTCTGTAATTACATTAACTACATGTATGTAGGATTGATATATAATAAGCAAATATATTTCTACAGATATATATATACATATATATATATACATATACATATATATATATATATATATATATATACATATATATATATATATATAAACAAAAGGGCAATAAAATAAAACTTAGCTGATGCTCTGTTATTTCGAGAAACGATTGTCGACTTTATTTTCTTTTTTAAAAAATGTTGGTAATATGAAGAGACGTTAATGAATCACTACCTTTACTTCATAAAAGTAAGACAAGTGCAAAGATGGCTTTGTATTTTATTTACTGCGCAATATTTTTTCGAAGGAATATATTTATTTCTAGCATACTACTACAGTTAGTAATATTATAATTATTATTATTATTATTATTATTGTTATTATAATTATAATTATTATTATTATAATTATTATTACTATTATTGTTATCATTATTATTGTTATTATTATTACTGTTATTATTATTACTATTATTATTATCATTACTACTATTATTACTATTATTGTTATTATTATTATTACTTTTATTATTATGTTATTATTATTACTATTATTATCATTACTACAATTATCATTATAGCTATTAATATCATTATTATTATTAATATTATTATTATTATTGATACAATGATTATAACTATTATTATTATTACTTTTATTATTACTGTTATTACTATTAATATTATTAGTATTATTAGTATTATTATTATAACTATTACTATTATAGTATAATTATTATTATTATTTTTACTATTAATATAATTACTATTATTATTGATATTATTATTACTATTATTATAACTATTACTATCATTATTATTATTATTATTATTATTATTATTATTATTGATACAATTATTATTACTATTATTATTATTACTATTATTATTACTGTTATTAATAATAATATTATTAGTATCATTACTGTTATTATTATAACTATTACTATTATATTATTATTATTCCTATTATTATTGTTACTATTATTATAATTAATATTATTATTGATATTATTAATACTATTATTATTCCTATTTTTATTACAATTATTATTACTATTGTTATAACTATTACTATTATTATTACACTTATTATTACCATTATTAATATTAATGTAAATTATTATTAAAATTATTACTATTACTATTATTATTACTATTATTATTACACTTATTATTACTATTATTATTATTACTCTTATTATTTTTATTATTATTTCTATTATTATTACTATTTTTATTACTATTATTATTACTGTTATTACTATTATAATTATTACTATTATTATTATTACTATTATTATTATTAATGTTATTACTATTATTATTACTATTATGATTATTAGTATTATTATTATCATTACTATTATCCCTATTATTATTACTATTATTATTATTACTAATATTTTTACTATTATTATTGTTATTATTATGATATCATTACTATTATTATTTCTATTATGTTTACTATTTTTATAACTATTTTCTTATTATTATTACTATTATGATTACTATTATTATTATTATTACCGTTATTATTATTATTATTATTATTATTATTATTATTATTATTATTATTATTATTATTATTCAGAGTTTCTAACCGAAATTTTTATTTGAACTTGAAATTCATGGTTAAACAAGGAATTGTCTTACACATGTTCAGATGTTTTATTTTTCTGCCTTTGTGTACATTTTTTCCGGCCAAAAGCGACAGCAGCCGGAGTTAAAAAATAGGAAACGAGACAAATAAGCGTTTCTAACCGAAATTTTTATTTGAACTTGAAATTCATGGTTAAACAATTTCGGATGTTTTATATTTTTGTCTTTGTGTACATTTTCTCCGGCCAAAAGCGACAGCAGCCGGACTTAAAAAATAGCAAATTAAACAAGTAAGAGTTTCTAACCGAAATTTTGATTTGAACTTGATATTCATGGTTACACAAGGAATTTTCTTACATGTGTTCGGATGTTTTATGTTTCTGTCTTTGTGTACATTTTTTCTAGTCGTCAGCAACATCAGCGGCGGAGTTTTTAAAAATAGCAGAGGGGAAAAAAGCGTTTCTAACTGAAATTAGAATTTAAAACTTGAATTCACGGTTAAACGAGGAATTGTCTTTCACATGTTTGGATGTTTTATGTTTCTGTTTTTGTGTACATTTTTCTGGCCAAAAGCAACATCGGTACAGGAGTTTTAAAAAAACGAACAAAGTAATCTTTTCTAACTGAAATTATTATAATTATTATTATTTTATTATTGTTATTCTTCTACTTATTGTTATTATTATTTTTATTTTTTATTATCATTATTATCATTATTATTATTATTATTTTAAAAAACAAAATTTACTTTATTGGTTATTACTATTATCACTAATATTCTTACTAGTAGTAGTAGTGGTGGTATTTTTTTATTATTACTGTAGCTGTAATGGTAGGTGTTGTTTCTTGCTGTCATTGCTATTGTTGTTTTTGCTGTTAATATTATTGCTACCGATATTAGTGTTGTCATTATCATTGTATATTTTATTTCTATTATTGTTGTTGGTGGTGGTAATGGGAATAGTGGTGGTGATGGAGGAAAAAGGTCGGGAGGGGATCTTTGACCTTGGTGGGGAACCCTCCTAGAGATAATGTCTCGATAACTCTATCTGTAACCTTAAATTTACTAACCTCATTTATAGGGGAATGTCAAATCAAAATATTGAAAATGACGACGTGAGTGAGGCTAGAACATCTTGTGATGGTCTCACGTCAGGTAAGTGTCCCACTGGTCAACAGGGTGGGTCCTGTAGTCATCATACAACTGTTCGAAATTCTTAGTATGTGGTTGGATATAGGGGGAGTGAGAATTGCCAGAGAGGGTCCCAAGATACGAAAACGTGGATTGATGAGGAAAGAAGAGTACTGTGGGAATGCTCTGTAAGAAGTGGAAGTACCAAATCTGGTGGATATATCCGAAAAGTGAAGGAAAAATGGGAATCGAGAGGAGGGGGAGCTAGAAATATCGCGAGTTTGGTATCTCAGTTAAAACAAATGAAAAATAACAACCTACTTTCAGTGATTTCAAAAAAAGAGATTGAATGGATGGTTAGGAATGAAATAAATAACGAAAGTAAAATTGATGAAACTAGCTCTGATGAAAGAGCTAAGAGAGTGGAAGTGCAGAAGGGAAATGCAAGCGATGATGGGAGGCGGACAACTGAGGAGGTA
>NC_136509.1:15649520-15809520 GCF_053919585.1 Euprymna scolopes | reverse complement strand
CCTTGCAGCAAACATGTCATCATAGAACAGGCTTTAACGTCAAAGGAAAAGCAAATCGTAAGCTAAACGTTTTTGGTTTCGATTCTTGGTGGTGGCGTACGAGTTATTTTTGGTTTTAACTATTTTTAATCATTACTATATATTGGGTCTAATATATTATGAAAATAAATGCGAAATCCACATTAATCAAAATATTATATTTAAGCCTATTTTCTGACCAAGCAATGCCGGGCAGCCTGCTAGTATATTTTTGCGTTAATTAGATCTTATAGTTTCTCTACGTTAACCGATATATATATATATATATATATATATATATATATATATATATATATATATATATATATGAATGAACCTTTTTCGGAGTCAACGGCAAATTAGCACCTTGTGTGTTTGTGTGTATGTATGTGCGTGTTGGGGTGGAGAGGGCTCCTGTAAGCCGTGGTGAAGGCAACCTTTCTAGGAGAAGCAAATCACTGATTTAAAAAAACCATACCGTGAGAGACCAGTACCCGCATTTAGCTGGTTTGCAGTTTAACATGTTGCTGGCTATCTTGCTCTTGCTTGTTGCTGGATCTCAACAATTTGAACTGAGAGAGAGACTTAGCTGTCGTACAAAGCTAAGACTCTGTAACATCATCTGTGTATAGATACTCCCTCAGGCATTTGTCTATAAAAATGGTCCTGTGGTGATGGAAAAGTTGTGAAGCGTGGAGGCTTGAAATGCTGGAAGCATGTAATAATTAATCTCAATGACCGTCTTCAGTGTCATGCCTGCTTGAGCGTGTGAATTTACCGGTAGGACTAAAAAAAAGTCATTTTTGGGCTAAGGGAGTGACACTCGTCTGACAAGAGTTTGCAATCATCATATATATATATATATATATATATATATATATATATATATATATATATATATATATATATATATATATATACTTTTTGTTTGTTTTGCATACGCACTTATATTTATTTAATATTGATATTTTTTTGTAAGACCTTTCAGTAAAACGGAATATAATTCATACTGTTCGTTTAAAATATTTCATCGGGAACTTTTCATTCAAAGAAATCTTTTGAAACTGAAATGTAAATTTTTACATTTCTATAGAATATCCGTAACTGCTGAATAATAAATTTCATGACTATCGTGTCCGAATGAGGAAACTGTACATGCATGCTAAAAAACCACAAACGCAACTGAAGAGAGTCAAAGGTTATGAACTCAGCATGACCTTCACTTGATTCGAATATACGCGTTTTCCATTGGTTGTGTTGGTGGTTATTCATATGATGCAAGAGTCCAATTTAAGATTCACACATTCTGTCACAATTCGGTCAAATGTTATTGTTTTTGTAATTGTGCGCATGGCTGACTTTCGCAGCGCAATATTGTTGCTGCTCTCAGCTCTTCAGCGTTATGATGACGTTCACTCTTGAACCTTTTCGCAGGAACTTTTCCCCCTTCTCACACTCCATTCTCTCGAATCAGGAACTGTATATTTATGCTTAAAACCTACAGACGATTGGTACCTATTCTATTAAAGAATCAGTATTTATATTTGGACAAGGAATCTCTTTTCACTTATGGGTCATTGATAAGGTGCTTAAACGTGTTTGTTATTTGATTACCCCCCCCTTATACTCTCTCTCTCTCTTTCTCTCTCTCTCCCCCCCCTCTCTCTCTCTCTCTCTCTCTCTCTCTCTCTCTCTCTCTCTCTCGTACATGAAATGATGCCGCTAGTCTCTATATTTATATGACTATTATTATGGCAAGTGTTCTTCAGAATTGCTGATTCATCCCTGTATCCTTTGTTCCAGCTCGTTTGATTCGTCAGTCTTGTAGTCTTCATCATTCCACTTTATTAATACTCCACTCAAATACTTCTTATCTCTTCGGCTTATTTCTAAGAACTGAAGACTAGTGGAATTTTTTTTCTGCTGACGGTTTTCCTCCTACTTACGGCGTTGATCTTCTCAAGGCTCAGACCAATAGGCATATTCTGTCTTTGCGATAGTCATCTTTCGTTCCTGTTAGCTGATTACATCAAGTGGCTTTACGCCTTGTCTGAAGCGATTTACACAAAAATAAACTTGATACATGAATCAATCACGTACAGATATCGTCCGTAAAGTGAACACTGATTAGTGAAGGCCGCTTCACAGTAGCGTCGTGCTTATATCACTAAATATATTTCAAATTTTTATTCATCCCGAATGGATCATATGAGAGTGGAAATAGCATCGTTATAATGACTGAACTTATGCATCCGTGACTTCAAATTTCATCTCTCTATCGCAGGCATTGGCAGTGTTAGATTCTAAGAAAGCAACCCCTGTCATTGACGAACGTCAGAAACAGAGATTCGTCGTTGAATCACTCCATGCAGAAAAATTGAACCGATCAATATTCACCGGTGCCTGTTGAATGTTTATGAAGGCGATGTGGTTGATGCCAGTACAGGTAAGAGATGTGTGCGTGGATTTTAGAGAGGCAACAAAGATATGAGTGATAAAGACTACGATAGATGCATCGTTTATCGCTGACAAAAATGTGCTAAGAATGGTGGTTACAATGTAGAAAGACAATTCTGGCGCACAAAAGTTCGCTCGTTTTAATTGTACCACTCCCGTCTTTGTAGCTTTTCAACGTATTGTTTTGGAGTTAAAAAAATTAGAGGCCTTAATTTTGGAACGGCCCTCGTATTATGGATATTCTTAAATAGAAATCGCCCCAGACAAGGCGTGAAACCACTTGATGTAATGAGTTAAAAAATAATACTTCAAGATCAAAAGCTTACTAACGATAAACTGTTCGATGGAACAGCAGTTCTTTCTTCTTTGTCAGAAACATCGTCCCAGAAATTTGACAAAAATAAGAGAAGCGAGAGTTACGTATCTGCCGAAAGTAAAGTCAACATCCACTTTATTCTTTTCGTAATATAAAATACTAGCAGGGATACCCGACATTGCCCGGGATTAAATTGTGATCAACGAATCAAAAAGTAATAAATATAACGACCTGAATTAAAGTTTAAAAGGTAAAAATCAAGTAGCATTGTTCAATTGCGCTTTAAACAGAAACATTCATTTCGAGCGCGCCTCTGCATTATCAAAGAACCTACTGTTCATTTTATATGCCGGGATTTTCTGCTTGTTTGGTAGTAAAACTTCTCCAAGGCACTTGTATTGTTAGGCTCTACAAGGTGTTAACTTTGATCAAAATCGCCTCTTCCTTCTTTCATTGGATTATTTTTATTATCGAAAACTTCCAATATAAAACCTATCTAAGAACACTGCCGGATACATAAAGCAGATTTGTGGGAAATTTCATAAAAATCGATTCAGCTGTAACCGTCAATAGGAAACGAACACACACGCATACAATGTTCCTCTTTTGAGATAAACTTTAATAAAGCGTCTCAAGTATATTAATTTACATAAAAGGATATTGTGGGACGTTTAAAATTCAGATGAACTAAAGTTGATCAACACTGGGTTAAGGATTAAAGTTACGATTAGAACTGAATTATCAATCAATAAGTCTATTGAAGGAGCTATATTTTTTGGGGAGGAGGGCTAACTAAAATCCATTTTTAACATCAAAAATACTATCTGAAAACGTTTGATAAAATAGCAGCCGTACAGGATGGAACGATAAATTTGTTTATTTAAAAACTTTTATTGTAAAAATCAATTCGGCTAACTTGATTATGTAGTAGAGCTGATATCTATTCAATGTAGCCACCTTCAGCCTCAATCTCCGCCTCGATATGGATCCGGAACTGGGAGCATGCCTCTTTCACAAGCGCTGGCGGGAGTTCGGCAAATACTCGCGGATGGCGGCGACCAGGCTGGCTTTGGTGTTGTGGGAGGTCATGTTGGTGATGTTTTCGACGTATAACTAAACGAAGTAGTCTAGCGAGTTCAGGTCGGGAAAGAAAAATGATCAGTGAGGGAAAGGTACAAAATCGTAGCACTGCTTCTGAAGCCAAGCTTGGGTCTCTTTGGATTTGTGATCCGAGTCCTGCTGCCACACCCAAAGTCTGCCAGAGGTCACTTGATTGCAGCAGGGGATCACCATACTCTCCATTACATAAAGGTACACTTTGGTGTTGACTTTCAAGCTGACTTCGAAACTGTGATGTGGCATGATGTAGGCTTCCGCTCCACCACCTCCAAAGAATCGTCCGATGCGTTGAGATGTGCCCTCAAGTTCTGAACCGTCCGGGTTTGCATTTTGACGGTGCTGGCAATGGTCCTGTTGTAATAACTTGGATCGGTAAAGAGCAGGAATTATACAGCGGCGCATCTCTGATCTCGCTGGGTGAGCATTGTGTAATCTTCAGACATGATTTTAGGATTTGTACACAACTGGTTAACAAATAAATGGTGTGCAACAAAAAGAAAACCGGTTTCCATCAAACGGAAATGGAATCATGTCGTATTTTCTAAAGCGACAATCTTACTGTTCCCAGCTGTAATAATATAAGTTTAATGGACAGGATCGACCTGAATATTCCAGTAATCGTTCAACGCCGTAATATCTTTTTTGTACGGTGGTCAAGCCATCATCGTGTCATATCGTATGAATCTGAAGTTTTTACTGCTGGCATTGGTTTCTCGATATTTTTCAAGCAAGATTTTTTTTCTTTTTACAAAGACATCGAGTACTTACGAGTGGAAGCACGTGAAGGTTGCTAACAGAGATTTTTTGTGAACGAATTAGATTCGAACTTGAAAGACTCAGGTTGTCTGTTTTTGCCGTAATTCACTTGATCTCCCAGTAAATCCATTAAACGGCCTTTGTTTTTTTGTTTTTTTGTGGGGGGGGGGGTTCGCAAATTGAAAGGTCTGCTAAACATAAAAAATGCTATCTGAAAACGTCAGATAGACTAGCAGCTGTACGTGGTATCTCTATTGTAGAAAAGGCAAAGTAAAATAGAGGAAAAGATATTGTTTCCGGGTTACGTGTAAAGGCTATCGTTATAAGAGAGTGTCGAAAGGTGAGGGGGGGCGATAGTGAGATAAAATCAGAGTAAAGTGCCAAGACTACAATGATAAGGAAAGAAATGGAGAAATTAACGGATAAAAATGCTTGGTTTAAGCAGTTCTAAGTGACAGTCTTGCGGAGGTTGAGGTTCAATTCTCGGCACGAGCAATATTAAGATTACAATTGCAAAATACTTGAAACTTCTGCACAGACGTGGCATAAAGAATGAAAGTGCGCTAACCCCCTAGGATTAAGTAAAGTCTTTGTTTCGAAGTTCTGTACAAATTGTCAAAATCGAAGGTTATGAAATCATCATGACCTTGTGTTTATTTCTTTCAGTTTTACCATTCTAGTTCTTTACCTTCCTTTCACACCCCCATATATATATATATATATATATATATATATATATATATATATATATATACACACACACACACACACACACACACACACACATATATATATATATATATATATATATATATATATATATATATATATATATATAAGTCACTTTGCGTGTGTGAGAGAGTTCCTTCCTCATGGGTTCCGAAACGGTTGAGCCTATCTTTTGCAAATTTCACACAAAAGTAATTTATATTCCTGGCAGTGTTCTTAGATATGTTTTGTACAGAAATTCGTCCGATAAGCATCGAAAATCGATCAAATTTGATCTTAAAAATAGCTTTTCTCTCGTATAGATAAAAGAAAATAATTTTTCCAGGGAACTACACCGGTCAAGGGGGATAATAAAATCCAAGCAAATCATATCTTCTTATAAAAAAAGAAAACAAAAAAAAACAGATTTATTATAATCAACAGCAATAGCTTAGTGGTAAAGCATTCAAAAAAAGCCTTGGGGTACCTCACCAATTTATTTTAATATTTGATAATGAGTTCAATTTATGATAAAAGAAGATTACCATTTAAAATCGCTGCAAATCATTTCTTCGTCTGCATATTTAAAAACTAGATATAATTAACAAATGGCTTTTCCAGAGCATTCATCGCCAAGCCCAAATATCAGCTGATGTGATATTGTAAACAAACATAGACGGAACATGATGAACGTTATTATCATTATTTTTTATTTATTTATTTATTTATTCATTTCTTTTTTTTTGCGAAATAGTCCACTGAGAAAATTATACTTCGTAATAATCAATAGAGAATGTGTGTGTGTGTGTGTGTGTGTGTGTGTGTGTGTGTGTGTGTGTGTGTGTGTGTGTGTGTGTGTGTGGTCACGAATAGGCTCCTATATGGTTGACTATTTTAAAAAACTGATTATATATAATGATAGAAGATGTGTTGAGAAATAGGAATGAGTATGTTTGATCTGGCAGAACGGTGGTTCCTTAAAATTGTGGAGTCTGCGTTCACGCCTGGTCCACAAAGTATGGAAATAAAAAATTGAAAAATTAAGAAAAAAACGTTTACAAGCGTTTTTGATATAGATGTACATAAGAATACTTTGATAAGTATGTTTTAACTTAAATAGGGATGGTATAATAAAATTGTGGGGTCTGCGTTCGCGCCTGGCCTCATAGAATGGAAATAGGCACAAACCTTTATAAAGACTTTTCATATCTATCTGCGTAAGTATAATTTGATAATTTGTTTCAGTTTGAAGAAATATGATATAATAAAATTATGGGGTGTTCGTTGGCACCTGACCTCTATAGAATGGAAATATGTCACAAAGTTTAACAAGGTTTTTTAATATAGATCCACAGAATATTATGATAAGTGTTTCAGTGTGAACAGGTATGGTATAATAAATTATGGGGTTTATCTATTTTCTTTTTACTTTCATCATATTTTGCTTTGGTTTTGATACCCCCAAATTCGAAGCTATCTCTTTACAACCCTTCCTTTTTATAACCTATCATACTTTCATAAATCAGAGTCCATTTTCTGTAGGCTGTTTTTGAACCCAGTCAACGACGGGTACTTTTGCTAGTATATATATATATATATATATATATATATATATATATATATATATATATATATATATATATATATATTATTTTCACAAAATCAAGAAAATAAAGCTCTCTTCATATGGTGAAGAAACACTATTAATATACATAAAACAACATATTTCGAATCTCCGTTTAAGAGATCAAGTAGTTAAATCTTGCAGATTTTTGTGTTTTTTGCATGTGTTTCAGTATATATATATATGTATATATATGTATATATATGCGTGTGTTTGTGCGTGTGTGCGCGCGCGCGTGTGTGTGTGTGTGTGTGTGTGTGTGGTTTCAGTATATACATACACAGGCGGCAAAAAAAAAGTCCGCACTTGTAATTTTTTCAAAAACTGCAAAATGAAACTAAATTTAATGTAACTGTTTAAACAAACCATACCTCATTTGATTGGCCTTTTATTCTTCTATAATTTTTCCTTTTCATATTTGACTTTTAATTGAAATATTATAGTGTTCACGTCAATTTAAAAATAATTTACAATTGAGGAGGCAAATAAAAAGTCCGCACAATGAAAAATTGTTATTTAAATGTAACTTTAGAACATTAATGCAACACAAATACAACAGATACACAATGAACTAGTTAATATTTAGTAGCCCTTCTGTAATTTGATAGCCTCCAATCTTTTGGGAATTCTTTGAATTAGACTGCAGTAATACTCAGGGGAAAGGGCATCCCACTTTTCTTGAATTTTTGTCCAAAGTTCGACAAATTTGGAATTTTATCATAGCGTAGTTGTTGCTTGATGTAATGCCATACGTTTTGGATAGGACCGAGGTCTGGAGTTTGTGCAGGCCAACCTAAACACGAGATATCATGCTCTTTCAGGAACCTCTTGGCATTGCCAGCTGTGTGAATAGGAGCCTTATCCTGCATAAAGATGGGATTATCCTTCAAATTCCGACCAAAGTAGGGTAGAAAATGCTCAGTCAACATATTAATCTACTTGGTCGAATTAATTCGACCTTGCAAGCGAACTATAGGCCCTGGTCCATTGGTACTAATAATGTCCCACAGCAAATGTGAACCTCTACCACTTTACAGCGTTGAACCTGAGCACCTAGAATTAAATTTTTCGTCTTTCTTCCTAGCCTATTGAACTTGCTTTCGTCGCTAAAAAGCACTTTTGACCAATGTGAAGAGTCATAGTCTTCATTGCATCGGACGAAGTCTAGAGGGCGCTTTCTGTTCTTTACAGAAACCATTGCCTTGCGTCTTGCAACATATCCTCGCAAATTAAATTCCTTTAATCTGTTCTTGACAGTAGAAAGAGAGCACTTTTTAACAAGACTGCACTGTTGTTGGATTTGGGGAGGCGTTTCAAATCTGTTTCTTATGCTGCGGATCTTGATAGCATTGTCTTCCCTGATAGAAGTAACTCTAGTACGACCAGCTTTGGGGGCATCATGAACTCTGCGGTGTTTTGGTGCTTTTGCACAGTCTTTCGTACCGTTTTCTCATCACATTTCAATCTGCGACCGATTTCTCGATTGGATAAACCAGAAAGGTGGAGATTAATGAGCTCTTGACGATCACTGAGAGAAAGTAATGGCATACGGACTAAATGTTACATCATATAACCTGAAACAACAAAAATTACGATTAAAGATGCCTTGTTGCCTGTTGGTGGATATTTTAAACTGATTATGTGGCGATAATTTAGGCTGGTTTTAAGCGAATTTGTTGCTGCGGTTTTTTCTTTTTGCTTCCTCAATTTCAAGTTATTTTTTTTTAATTGACGTGAGCACAAGAATATTTCAATAAAAAGTCAAACATGAACAGGTAAAATTATAGAGGAAAAAAGCCAATCAAATGAGGTATAAGCTGTTTAAACAGTTACATTAAAGTTAACCTAAATTTGATGTTTTTGAAAACATTACAAGTGCTGACATTCTTTTTGCCGGCACTGTATATATACCCAGTTTTTATTTGTTTTACATAAGCATTTATATGTATTGAATACGGATACTTTTCTGTAAGGCCATTTAGTAAAATTAAGTATAATTCATACTGTTTGTTTAAAATATTTCATCGGGAACTTTTCATCCAAAAATATTTTTTGAAACTGAAATGTAAATGTTTACATTTCTATAGAATATCCGCAAATGCTGAATAATAAATTTCATGACTATCGTGTCCGAATGAGGAAACTGTACATGCGTGCTAAAAAACCACAAACGCAACTGAAGGAAGTCAAAGGTTATGAACTCAGCATGACCTTCACTTGATTCGAATATACGCGTTTTCCATTGGTTGTGTTGGTGGTTATTCATATGATGCAAGAGTCCAATTTAAGATTCACACATTCTGTCACAATTCGGGCAAATGTTATTGTTTTTGTAATTGTGCGCATGGCTGACTTTCGCAGCGCAATATTTTTTACCTTCAGCTCTTCAGCGTTATGATGACGTTCACTTTTGAACCTTTTCACGGGAACTTTTTCCCATTCTCACAGTCCACTCTCTCGATTGCACTCGCCTCCGATTTTATGTGATTCATTTTCAACCTCCTCATATCTTTATGTCGTTTATTCTCTTCCAATTCTTCTAGCCTCCACATTTCGTTCTGAATAAAATATTTTCTTGTGATATCACGGGTCGCTCATTTTCAGAATATGACCAGTTCATGTCAAACGATTGATAACAATTAAAGTCTCTATTCGTGTTGGGACAATTAATCGGGGTCGGAATCCGGAATCGGAACTTTTGGAGTTATCGGAATCGATATTGGAATCCGAAAAATATGTGCCTATTTTCCGATGCCAAAAACGATTCCTTTAATCATCTTTTTTTATTGGATTTTGTTTCAAACAAAATCCTCCATTGCTGATGGAAATAATAAATAATAAATACTTATTGATTTTAAACTTGCAGTAAAGCTAAAATTTATAGATCACCAACCTCACAAGTGTTTTGTTTTACGTTTGAGAAAATATTTGCACATTTCAGATGTGTTTTTACGATAATCGGGACAAAATAACGATTTTATAGTTAAATAATATTATAAAGAATCGGAATCTGTTATTGTATCGGTATCGAGAAAAATATTGGAATCGTCCCATCATTAGTCTCGGTCCTGGATATGACCTAAAACTATATCCGATGGTGAGGCCCCAGCTTGCGGGCCTTGGGAGAGTGGAGCCACCCTTTAATTGCCACTGCTCCCAGGTCAACTCTGACCCGGAGTGGTAGTACCTGTTAGGGTCCCAACTATGGGTTGAATAGAATCCGACTTAAAAAAAAAACAAATATACTCCATTAAAAAATCGTTCCTCAAAATAACTAGATTCGGCATTAAATAACCTGAAAAAGGTTGATATGCCGTAAAACAAAAACAACCAACCAACCATCATTAGTTTCCATACTAGAGCAAACACCATTCCACTATATTGGTGTTGGTTCGACGGTATTGCTAGTTGATTTTTAAAAACGTTTTGTAAAAGTATTTGATGTATTTTTTTTTTTTATTTAACATAACAGTTTGTTGTCCAGATTTTTAATGCAGACAAGAGGACGATAAGGATAGTGGCAGGTACACTCAGAATTTAGAATCAACCCTTGAATCTTTATCATCAAGCATTCTGAAACGACGTTTACCGAAAGCAGCAGTTGCGTACCGCATACTTAATTTCGTCGTTAATGGATTGGATGGGAGGTGTCTACTAAAGTATGTGAAACGATTCACGATAACCAGCCATTTGTCGCCTAGCTCGATATTCAGTTAGTTACTGTTGTTCTTATTTACTTGCCTGCCCACGAGGGCAGAGTTAGACACAAGGTCGATTTTTAAGGTGGTGAAAATCAAGCTCCCCAAAAGGGGGCAATCTGGAGAGAAACTAAAATAATAAAAAGTGTCTCAGTATCCCTCCTTCAGTGACCGAGGACAGAAAAGGTGAATTGTAGCATCAGAACAGATACTGCACTGTGATGTTTTTATCATTTATTTTCTGCAAATGTAAAATTACAAATGTTAAATAATAAACAATTAGGCACGAGGCCAACTAAAAAAGAATGTGGAGGAGGGGGGGTCTGTAGTGATCCTTGTCACTGTACATTTTTACTTGTTTCAGGTTTATCCTTAGCTAAAGTTCTCCCTCGCAAGCCGAGAAAATCACTTATTTGTTTTCCGTTGTTATCTAAAAGTGATGACTTTAATAACACCTCAGGTTTTCGAAAAACTTTTTTGCGAAATAAAATGTTTGAAGTTCTTAAAATAATTAAACCAATTGTCACGATTGAAAATACAATTTTCATAAATTTACAATATTTAACAAAATAAAGAATGTATACACGCGTGCACACATATATATATATATATATATATATATATATATATATATATATATATATATATTAGAACTTTCAGAATGTGAGAGAATATATAATTGTTTCCACAGTCAGACAATTCCGCAGCTCACAAGAGCCATGACAGCCAATAAACCGGAAGTCCAAAACTCGAGTTTCGCTCTCATCTAGGTTAATCAGTTAGACACATCCTAACTCGGGATTCGATCAAATGTAACGCGTTTTCCATTGGTTGTGTTGGTGGCTATTCATATGATGCAAGAGTCCAATTTAAGATTCACACATTCTGTCACAATTCGGGCAAATGTTATTGTTTTTGTAATTGTGCGCATGGCTGACTTTCGCAGCGCAATATTTTTACCTTCAGCTCTTCAGCGTTATGATGACGTTCACTCTTGAACCTTTTCACAGGAACTTTTTTCCATTCTCACACTCCACTCTCTCGATTGCACTCGCCTCCGATATTATGTGATTCATTTTCAACCTCCTCATATCTTTATGTCGTTTATTCTCTTCCAATTCTTCTAGCCTCCACATTTCGTTCTGAATAAAATATTTTCTTGTGATATCACGGGTCGCTCATTTTCAGAATATGACCAGTTCATGTCAAACGATTGATAACAATTAAAGTCTCTATTCGTGTTGGGACAATTAATCGGGGTCGGAATCCGGAATCGGAACTTTTGGAGTTATCGGAATCGATATTGGAATCCGAAAAATATGTGCCTATTTTCCGATGCCAAAAACGATTCCTTTAATCATCTTTTTTTATTGGATTTTGTTTCAAACAAAATCCTCCATTGCTGATGGAAATAATAAATAATAAATACTTATTGATTTTAAACTTGCAGTAAAGCTAAAATTTATTGATCACCAACCTCACAAGTGTTTTGTTTTACGTTTGAGAAAATATTTGCACATTTCAGATGTGTTTTTACGATAATCGGGACAAAATAACGATATCTCACAGAAGAGATGTTGCGAGTTTGTCTCTGATGTATCGTTATTTTCATGGAAAGTGTTCAACTGAGCTTCAATCTATGGTCCCCCCTCGCCAAACTTTCACAAGAAACACTCGTCTAGCTGTAAACACTATCAATAATTTCCCTCACTCTTTATCTGTGCCTAAACCTAAACGTAGATTCCATGAACAAAGCTTCTTTCTTAGAACTACACGCCTGTGGAATTGTCTTCCGTTTTCCTGCTTTCCGGCTGACTACAATATGGATGTGTTCAAGTCTAAAGTAAATAAGTTCTTGATGAGCCGTTCCATATGAGTTATTAAATTTACCAAATTTTCATTACTAATGATTACTATATTGACCAATTTCTACTGTACACTCTTTAACCCTTATCCTTGAGTGGCCTCTGGGCCTTGATAATGTGGTGATGCCTTTGTAAAAAGAAAAAAAAAAAATTATAAAGAATCGGAATCTGTTATTGTATCGGTATCGAGAAAAATATTGGAATCGTCCCATCATTAGTCTCGGTCCTGGATATGACCTAAAACTATATCCGATGGTGAGGCCCCAGCTTGCGGGCCTTGGGAGAGTGGAGCCACCCTTTAATTGCCACTGCTCCCAGGTCAACTCTGACCCGGAGTGGTAGTACCTGTTAGGGTCCCAACTATGGGTTGAATAGAATCCGACTTAAAAAAAAAACAAATATACTCCATTAAAAAATCGTTCCTCAAAATAACTAGATTCGGCATTAAATAACCTGAAAAAGGTTGATATGCCGTAAAACAAAAACAACCAACCAACCATCATTAGTTTCCATACTAGAGCAAACACCATTCCACTATATTGGTGTTGGTTCGACGGTATTGCTAGTTGATTTTTAAAAACGTTTTGTAAAAGTATTTGATGTATTTTTTTTTTTTATTTAACATAACAGTTTGTTGTCCAGATTTTTAATGCAGACAAGAGGACGATAAGGATAGTGGCAGGTACACTCAGAATTTAGAATCAACCCTTAAATCTTTATCATCAAGCATTCTGAAACGACGTTTACCGAAAGCAGCAGTTGCGTACCGCATACTTAATTTCGTCGTTAATGGATTGGATGGGAGGTGTCTACTAAAGTATGTGAAACGATTCACGATAACCAGCCATTTGTCGCCTAGCTCGATATTCAGTTAGTTACTGTTGTTCTTATTTACTTGCCTGCCCACGAGGGCAGAGTTAGACACAAGGTCGATTTTTAAGGTGGTGAAAATCAAGCTCCCCAAAAGGGGGCAATCTGGAGAGAAACTAAAATAATAAAAAGTGTCTCAGTATCCCTCCTTCAGTGACCGAGGACAGAAAAGGTGAATTGTAGCATCAGAACAGATACTGCACTGTGATGTTTTTATCATTTATTTTCTGCAAATGTAAAATTACAAATGTTAAATAATAAACAATTAGGCACGAGGCCAACTAAAAAAGAATGTGGAGGAGGGGGGGTCTGTAGTGATCCTTGTCACTGTACATTTTTACTTGTTTCAAGTTTATCCTTAGCTAAAGTTCTCCCTCGCAAGCCGAGAAAATCACTTATTTGTTTTCCGTTGTTATCTAAAAGTGATGACTTTAATAACACCTCAGGTTTTCGAAAAACTTTTTTGCGAAATAAAATGTTTGAAGTTCTTAAAATAATTAAACCAATTGTCACGATTGAAAATACAATTTTCATAAATTTACAATATTTAACAAAATAAAGAATGTATACACGCGTGCACACACACACATATATATATATATATATATATATATATATATATATATATATATATATATATATATTAGAACTTTCAGAATGTGAGAGAATATATAATTGTTTCCACAGTCAGACAATTCCGCAGCTCACAAGAGCCATGACAGCCAACAAACCGGAAGTCCAAAACTCGAGTTTCGCTCTCGTTTAGGTTAATCAGTTAGACACATCCTAACTCGGGATTCGAAACCCGAGCACCTTGCATGCGAGGCAAGCGCTCTGCGAACTGAGTAAATGCGCCACACACAAGTAAGCCTATTAACTGACACAGATCAAGCAAACCGCAGTTTAATAGGTTTAGGATCGGATTTCGAATCCCAAGTTCAGATATTTCTAACTGATGATCCCAAATGAGGGCGAAACTCAAGTCTTGGACTTCCAGCTTGTTGGCTGTCATAGCTCTTGTGAGCTGCGACGTTATTTGACTGTGAGAACAATTATATATAAGTATGTATATGGGTGTGTCTATACGGCATAATCATGTTGACCCGCCGGTTCTCGTCAAATCACCGACGACGTTAGGAAACGTTGAGCCATGCTAGTACCGGATGGGTGTGTGGTCCGCTTATTTCGGCATTGTTTTCAGTTATCCTGAACCTCCACTTTCCAACGGTATTGAACAATGCTGACTCAGGGGAGATGTGGTTGATGATTGCGCAACTCTTGTCACAAAAATCGCACGCATAGGCATACTTTCAGTGGGTATCCATAGGTTGTTAAGACTGAAGGAAGCTATTATATGTGTGTACGTGTGCGTGGATATGTGAGCGTGAATATGTGTGTGTGGATATGTGTGTGTGGATATGTTTGCGTGGATATGTGTGTGTGGATATGTGTGTGCGGATATGTGTGCGTGGATATGTGTGTGTGGATATGTGTGCGTGGATATGTGTGCGTGGATATGTGTGTGTGGATATGTGTGTGTGGATATGTGTGCGTGGATATGTGAGCGTGAATATGTGTGTGTGGATATGTGTGTGTGGATATGTGTGTGTGGATATGTGTGTGTGGATATGTGTGCGTGGATATGTGTGCGTGGATATGTGTGTGTGGATATGTGTGCGTGGATATGTGTGCGTGGATATGTGTGCGTGGATATGTGTGCGTGGATATGTGTGTGCGGATATGTGTGCGTGGATATGTGCGTGTGGATATGTGTGTGTGGATATGTGTATGTGGATATGTGTGTGTGGATATGTGTGTGTGGATATGTGTGTGTGGATATTTGTGTGTGGATATGTGTGTGTGGATATGTGTGCGTGGATATGTGTGCGTGGATATGTGTGTGTGGATATGTGTGCGTGGATATGTGTGCGTGGATATGTATGCGTGGATATGTGTGTGTGGATATGTGTGCGTGGATATGTGTGTGTGTATATGTGTGTGCGGATATGTGTGCGTGGATATGTGCGTGTGGATATGTGTGTGTGGATATGTGTGTGTGGATATGTGTGTGTGGATATGTGTGTGTGGATATGTGTGCGTGGATATGTGTGTGTGGATATGTGTGCGTGGATATGTGTGTGTGGATATGTGTGTGTGGATATGTGTGTGTGGATATGTGTGTGTGGATATGTGTGTGTGGATATGTGTGTCTGGATATGTGTGTGTGGATATGTGTGTGTGGATATGTGTGCGTGGATATGTGTATGCGGATATGTGTGCGTGGATATGTGCGTGTGGATATGTGTGTGTGGATATGTGTGTGGATATGTGTGTGTGGATATGTGTGCGTGGATATGTGTGCGTGGATATGTGTGTGTGGATATGTGTGCGTGGATATGTGTGCGTGGATATGTGTGCGTGGATATGTGTGTGTGGATATGTGTGTGTGGATATGTGTGCGTGGATATGTGAGCGTGAATATGTGTGTGTGGATATGTGTGTGTGGATATGTGTGTGTGGATATGTGTGTGTGGATATGTGTGCGTGGATATGTGTGCGTGGATATGTGTGCGTGGATATCTGTGCGTGGATATGTGCGTGTGGATATGTGTGTGTGGATATGTGTGTGTGGATATGTGTGCGTGGATATGTGTGTGTGGATATGTGTGCGTGGATATGTGTGCGTGGATATGTGTGTGTGGATATGTGTGTGTGGATATGTGTGTGTGGATATGTGTGCGTGGATATGTGTGCGTGGATATGTGTGTGTGGATATGTGTGCGTGGATATGGGTGTGTGGATATGTGTGTGTGTATATGTGTGTGTGGATATGGGTGCGTGGATATGTGTGCGTGGATATGTGTGCGTGGATATGTGTGTGTGGATATGTGTGTGTGGATATGTGTGCGTGGATATGGGTGTGTGGATATGTGTGTGTGTATATGTGTGTGTGGATATGTGTGCGTGGATATGTGTGTGTGGATATGTGTGCGTGGATATGTGTGTGTGGATATGTGTGTGTGGATATGTGTGTGTGGATATGTGTGTGTGGATATGTGTGTGTGTGGATATGTGTGTGTGGATATGTGTGCGTGGATATGTGTGCGTGGATATGTGTGTGTGGATATGTGTGTGTGGATATGTGTGTGTGGATATGTGTGTGTGTGTATGTGTGTGTGGATATGTGTGCGTGGATATGTGTGTGTGGATATGTGTACGTGGATATGTGTGCGTGGATATGTGTGTGTGGATATGTGTGTGTGGATATGTGTGTGTGTATATGTGTGCGTGGATATGTGTGCGTGGATATGTGTGTGTGGATATGGGTGCGTGGATATGTGTGTGTGGATATGTGTGTGTGTGTATGTGTGTGTGGATATGTGTGTGTGGATATGTGTGCGTGGATATGGGTGCGTGGATATGTGTGCGTGGATATGTGTGTGTGGATATGTGTGCGTGGATATGTGTGCGTGGATATGTGTGTGTGGATATGTGTGTGTGGATATGTGTGTGTGGATATGTGTGTGTGTATATGTGTGTGTGGATATGTGTGCGTGGATATGTGTGTGTGGATATGTGTGTGTGGATATGTGTGCGTGGATATGTGTGTGTGGATATGTGTGTGTGGATATGTGTGTGTGTATATGTGTGCGTGGATATGGGTGCGTGGATATGTGTGCGTGGATATGTGTGCGTGCGTATGTGCGTGGGCGCGCCCGGATGCATATTAATTTTAACGTGTAACTTACCATTGCTATAATTATCTTAATTTAACCATTAACAAAGTTGTTTTTCTTTAATGGTTAAAATTCCATGAGACCACAGGAAATAAATTTGAATAATTAATTAAATATATAAAAACAAGAATAAAGAAGATAATGTATCAAAAAATAAAATATATGAATAATATTTAGTACCGACACAATCGTTATATTACAAGTTTAATAATATAATAGCTTTAAAACAAAAAGAAAATAATTTCCAGTTTCCGACGAGTTTTCTCTTTTGTCTATACCCTTCCTATGTACATTTGAAAGTCGAACACATGTCTGACGTATGGATATTTCCCGTAATGTTACAATGCAGAATCTCCACCTTAGATACAAATTCAAACAAGAACACAATGCATGTAATATATATATATATATATATATATATATATATATATATATATATATATATATATATATATATATATATATATATATATATATATATATATATAATTTTTATTTTGTTATCTTTAGTGAGTATAAAGCATTACAGTTTGTTTCGACAGACTCAGACGAATCGTCCGGCCTGCTTCATAATATATTAAAGATACAGAATATCTGATGAAGCAAGTCGGATGATTTGTCTTTGTCTGCTGAAAGAAACTGCAATGCTTTGTATTCACTATACGTTTAAAAAAAAAGTAAACATGACATTTAGATCTACTTCAGTGTTGAGCACTTTTTGATTCTTTTTAGACAACTCTACATTGGATTTTACCTTGGATCAGTTATATATATATATATATATATAAAAGATTATTTATTTATTTTTATAAGCGATTCTGTGCTGTATTTTTTCATTCCCTGAGTGCTTTAAAAGGAGAGGTTATCTGCCCTTTGCTTATATTCTACTCGCCCCCCATCACATTTTAGGACGTATTATTCGTAATTAGTTTATTATTAAAATACTTAAATAATAAATTAATGTGTGTGTATATATATATATATATATATATATATATATATATATATATATATATATATATATATATATATATCATTTACTTGAAACGTCATCGTTTTGTATATACCTATCGCAATGGATTAAAAACTCTGTCTCATAAATAAAGATTTTTTATCATGAAAAAGATTTTTTTTATATAAGTTTTGTAAATTTTGCAAAAAGTCCAAGCTTAATGAATGTCATTTTATTTGGTTCCAGAGCGTATATAGTGTAGTATAATGATTATTTAAGTTCCAAATATTAGGTTTTGTCCGTAGGTAATTTATTAACATTGAAAAGGTATCCATTACAATATTGTTTCGCATAGCGACTAAAAAACCTACACAATTATGTTATTGCTGCATATTTAGTCACGTACTTATCAGATGTTTATCTTAAAAAAAATAATAAAAACAGCATTTTTGAAAACTTTCGTTCCTTCATAGTTACGAAGATTATGATCATGTTGAATTCATTTTAAATGATATTATTTGCGTATTTTATATCTTTATTTTAATTTTATTCAAAGTTTTTATCTGATATTCCTAATACTTTTTTACTAATATCTTTAATAAACCTACTTAAAACAACAGAAACTTTTTATTGCTAGATATGCTTACAGCTATAAAATTTAATGATTTAAATATTGTAAGACTAATACATTTATAAAAAATTTGTTAATCCAGCTATATCTTACAGTCATTCTTTAGGCCAACTTGTCATTCTCTCTATTTATGCCGCCTCCCCTCCTGATTTGCTATAAGTTCTACTTTCTCATCAATAAGACTTAATTGGTATGGATTTATATATATATATATATATATATATATATATATATATATATATATATATATATATAGATCTGTGTGTGTGTGTGTATATATATATGCCTATATGTTTATATATGTATTTTATATCTGTATATATATATATGTGTATATATACGTATATATGTCTACCTATGTATATATATATATATATATATTTATATATATGTATATACATGACTACTTCATTTAATCACATAAATTAATATACGAAAGTATTATTTTATGTTTAAACTTTAAGTATTTACTTCAACAGTGCTTAATACATAGGTAGAGCTAGGTAGTGAGTTATAAAAAATAAATATGGCAATTAAGCTACACAGAATGTTATAAAATATAAGCCTGACGAATCCTAGCGTGCATGAAACGGTGAATATTCTGTGTAGCTTAATTGCCATATATATTTTTATATATTTTTATAACTTATTATATGTATATATATGTATATATATGAGTATGTATAAATGTGTGTATGTGTGTATGTATGTACGTATATATATATATATATATATATATATATACTAGCATGCATATACTAAATAAGTTTCATATCTTTAGATCAAAAACTGACAGAGGTGTTTCATAGGCAAAATGTTTTAAACAAACATATATACGCAGACATAAATATATATTTATAAAGAGGTTTGTGTTTACTATAAACTTTTTACGCAAATATTACACAAGTATAAATCATGTAGAATATCTGCATGAATATAATTACACGTAACAGTTAACTAAAGATGATCATTCCATAAGAAAACCGGAAAACTAATAGGGAATTAATTAAAATGAATTAATTAAAAGAATATGCAAATTAGCCAGAGTTTTTGCTTGTGAATGCAATTCCACAATCCATATATAAAGGAGTTGCATTTTGAGGAATAATTGCATTACAAATCAAGTGTGTATGATATAAAAAGCCCGTTTGATTATATATATATATATATATATATATATATATATATATATATATATATATATACGAGAGGCGTGTAATAAGTAATGCCCCTGACCCACTTCCAGTCCTCTGATCTTGCTGAAATTCTGTATGTGCAATGATTTATATATCTACGGGTTGTGTGGCAAATTACAGCTCTGAACTAATTGTGGTTTCTGTTTTACAGGTGTTTTAACTGAGTCATGTGTGAAATGGAGCCTGTTGAATCTCGAGCAGTGGTCCGGTTTTGTGTTTGAAAGGACGCACACCACAGGAGACTTTTGATGAAATGAAAGAAACTTATAGTGATAATGCCCCATCATATGACCTTGTAAAACTCTGGTATCGTAAATTCAAACATGGCCGGAAGTCTGTGGAAACAGCTCCCAGACATGGTCGCCCCCATTCTGCCATTGATGAGGAATCTGTCCGTTAAGTTGAGGCTGCTATTTTTGAAGATCGGCACATTACTATTCGACAAATAGCCCAAGATGTCAAGATTAGTACAGACTATCATTCATAACCATTTGCATATGCATAAGGTGTCTGTCAGATGGATTTCCAGGTTGCTCACACCATTCCAGAAGCGAGAACGCGCCGAATGTTCGAGGATGAATTTGCAGATGTGCCAAGAAGATGAGCCAAAGTTTTTCAAACGACTGATTACACAGAATGAAATCTTGGTCCATCACTATGATCCAGAGACCAAAGCCCAGTCAATGCAGTGGAAGTACTTGGACTCACAACTTCCAAAGAAGGGAAAGGTGCAGCCCTCCGCTGGCAAGGTCATGCTCACAGTCTTCTGGGACCAGGACTGAGTAGGGATAGATTTCCTGGCAAAGGATACCACAATTACAGGAGCCTATTATGTTTCACTTTTGAGGAAATTAAGGAAAGCTATCAAAATCAAGAGGCGGGGCAAGATCAGCAAAAGTACCCTCCTCCTGCAGGACAACGCTCCGGTCCACAACTCGCATGTCGCCAGATCAGAAGCGTGGGCGTGTAGTTATGAAATCCTTCCCCATCCTCCCTACTCTCTTGACCTTGCACCCTCTGACTTTCACCTCTTCCCAGCCATGAAGTTGTTTTTGAAAGGAAAGCGTTTCCCAGATGATGTAGCCTTGATTTCTGAAGTCACGTCGTGGATGGAGGACCACCCTGGGGTTTTCTACAAAAACGGTCTCCAGAGCTGCATCAAACGATGGGAAAAATGTATAACTCTAGGGGGGGTCCTATGTAGAAAAAGACTAATAACTGTGCCAAGTTTCGTTGCTCTACTGCTATGAGAAGTGGGTCAGGGGCATTACTTATTGCACCCCTCGTATATATATATATATATATATATATATATATATATATATATATATATATATATATATATATATATATATATATATATATAACAGCCTGGGTGCCCGGCCTTGCCCGGATGTTTGGAGGTGTGTGTTGAGCAAAAAAAAAAATTTATTAAATTTTTTTTAAAAAAGTGGTAAATATCGGCGAAAAAAGCGACCCCTCCCTGTAGAAAAGTGGCCAGTTGAGGGTGGAGGAATTAATGTTTTTAGCTAATTTTTCGATATTTGTCGTGCGAAGGGTTGAGCTTAAAAACTATACCGATCTCGTGAAAATCTGTCACCTCTGTCGAAAGTTTTAAGCAGACATACAAACATACATACATTTAAACAGACAGGCGAGATTTATGTGATAGATTCTGTGCATAAGAACAGTGCAATACTTGTGATGTTATTAAGACAGATCCTATTCGTCGGCTGTGAAACTTTTTTAAAATAATGTTTTTCTACGCGCTGATGAACCTAGTTGTGCAAAAATATAATTCATGAACCCTTATAATTTGTATGCCAACATCGGGGCATACAATATATAAGACTGTACATAAGATGTTACGAATAAAAGACCAACATATTAAAAATTAGGAAATAACTTGTTTGTCTATTCTTTTTAACATGGTATCTTTAAGAAAAATATTTACATATGCAAATACATTGTATTAAAAATATTTACATATGCAAATACATTGTATTAAAAATATTTACATATGCAAATACAGTGTATTAAAAATATTTACATATGCAAATACATTGTATTAAAAATATTTACATATGCAAATACATTGTATTAAAAATATTTACATATGCAAATACATTGTATTAAAAATATTTACATATGCAAATACATTGTATTAAAAATATTTACATATGCAAATACATTGTATTAAAAATATTTACATATGCAAATACATTACTTCTGTAAATTTGAATTCCCTTGATAAAATATGTAGATTCATTAAAAGAACAGCTTGAACGTGACAGACGAACTAATAAAATAGGCTTCACATTAATACATGAAGACGCAACTGAATAACGTTTCAACACGCAACTGAATAACGTTTAAAACAGCTCCAACACTAACCCAAACTTCAGCACATTTGAATTTTATAAAAATATTGCTTTTCAAGTAAATAAGAAATTCCTTTTATTTTTGTGTCCTTTCTTTTTTTCTTTTACTTTATGATGCCAATATTTTCCTTACGTTGGTGGAATCAGAAACACATGCTTAAATACCTCCAGTGTTTCGGTTTTCAGTCGAGGCAGAATAAGCAAATTTCTTAAGGATTCGAACGCTTCACTAAATCCTTAATGCTAAAGTGAATTTCATACGTTTATGTTTGAAAAACGAATCTGTTTTTATATCCTGAAATGATTGTTAAACATTCTAATCCTTCAAACGTCCGGATTATGATATTTGTGCTATCTTATGAAAAGACGTTCGACTTTGTATGCGCATGCGTGATTATAAACGACACCCTTGTCAGAGTAAGCTGATATATATGTTATACGTATTCAAGAAAGAAAAGTCATGAATTTAAGTCGCCTGACGAAAACTTGTTGTTTAAACAAAACATCTGTCCGAAACATAAGCATGTCTAGTATCGTCACGTTGTAAATCTGTATATATATATATAATTATATATATATATATATATATATATATATATATATATATATATATATATATATATATAAGATTGTTGAAATTTTATTTATTTTTTATTAGCGATTAATTTCTTTCTTTTTACTTCGATCCCTGAGCGTTTTATTATAAGAAAGGAGTTATTTGCCCTTTGTTTACATTTTTTTTTCGCCCACATTTTTAGGACGTATTTACTTTTTTTTATTTTTTATTTTTATTTTTTATTATATGCATATATATATATATATATATATATATATATATATATACACACACATGTAGCCAGACTTTGTGGAAGTCTGACTACACATGTACCCAGACCTTGTGAGTACCCTGTATATATATATGTATACACGCGCGCGCGTGAGTGTGTATATATATATATATATATATATATATATATATATATATATATATATATATATACAGGGTGCTCACAAAGTCTGGCTACATAATGTAGCCAGACTTTGTCGACATCCTGTATATATATATATATATATATATATATATGCTGTATATTCGGGTGGTTCATTGAGATAGCGGATACATATATATTGATGAGGGAGAAGAGAGAAATGAGAGAAGGAGAACGGTATTTATACCTATATGAGGATTATCAGATTTTATGACACAGGAGGGGACAGTTATTACTTAGATGGAGAGGGGGAAACGTTTCTTAGATGAGTTATACATAAATAACGATGAGGGGGACAAAGTTCATAGAAAGATTATTACACATTACCTTCAATTTCGTAGAAAGATGACACAAGACGCAGTTACAAAATATGATGTGTTCTTTTATTACATTCGACCGGTCGCATTAATGTTGACATCCAGGAATTCAAAGTCGACTGCATGATTAAAACTTCCTCCCATGCTTCCAAAGGCACCCTCTTCTGACCAATGTCAGCTCTGTCTCCTATCTTCGCCTCCAACTCTGTTTCCCGTCTGTCTAACTCATCTTCGACTCTAGCTCCTATATTGAGAATTCATTTCTGCCATGACGTCATACGCATGTCCAGAAACGTGCATGACCCACATGGCCTGAACATGCGTGCTTCGCGCATGTCTGCAGACAAGAATTTTTTTCAATACGTTTTTAATTTTATTTTGTTCGTTCTTCTAACTGACCTTATTTTAATTCCGTTTTCATAAAAGAATTGAACAATCAACATATCTAAACTATTTTATGTGAAAAATAAACACTCGAAATTCTACATTCCATTTCTGACCCTATTTCTGAACCTTGCTTACAAGGTTCGAATCTCGATCTATCTAATCTCATTTTTACTCACCTAATGTTTTTCTTACAAGAAAAGGGGACCTTTTCTTGTAACATATCTTCCAGGGAGAAAAAAGTAGAAAAATATTAAAAAATTAAGAATAATTGGATTTCAATAAGGGTCGTTGGTAGCGCTAAATCAAAGAGAGCAAATTATATTTTTATTATTCTTTATGTAAATGCAATAATATCTTGCTACGATGTGCAGACCGTTTCAATCATATTTGATTGCATCAGGCAAGAAAAATTATTATAAAAATTTTTCTTGCCTGATAAAATCATGTATGATTGAAACGGTCTGCACATCGTCGCAAGATATTTTTAAATACCGAAAAATTGGCTAAAAACATTAGTTTCTTCACCCTCAACTAGGCACTTTTCTACAGGGAGGGGTCGCTTTTTTCGCCGATATTTTCGAAAGTCATCCCCTCTTTTCGAGTGGCTAGCTTTAATTTAAACCTACGTAACTTCCGGTTTGACGGTGGTCGTAACAGCAAAGACGTCACGTTTTTTCCCGTTCTTTTCCTCATTCACGGTACGGGTTCGAACCTGCCTTCCTACTACAACTTTTTTTTTTTTTTTGCTCAACACACACGTCCAAACACACGAGCAGTGCCGGGCACCCATGCTAGTATATACATATAATATAATATATATATATATATATATATATATATATATATATATATATATATATATAGAGAGAGAGAGAGAGAGAGAGAGAGAGAGAGAGATATTCTAGTCCGAAAGGGTTACTAAGAAAGACGCGGATCATGGATATGGTTTCGAAAAGGCACTTGTATTTACCATAATACAGATTATATAGAAATCAAGAATTGTAGTACTTAACGCCAATATAACGTACTACGAGATGCATCACACATCACCCCCGATAGTTGATCTATCTCTGTGTATGTATACAGTTCGTGTGTGTGTGTATGTGTGTGTGTTGGGTGTGTGTGTCTGTGTGTGTGTTTTATGGTGACTCACCCATACGCAAGATATATGTGTGTATAGAAATAAAAACGAAATCAAAACGATAGGTAGACAAGCACGATTAAACTGTTCCAGATCAATGCGAAGTTGACTAAATGAACAAACAGAGGGCGCTGGAGGAGAAGACCTCAGTCAGAATATAAGCATCATCTCAGTGCATATTTATGAATAGGCATGACAAATCAATTACGACGTCAACGCTCGAATGAGTTTCATTAAAGCCATAAGCATAGTAATAAACCGTATGGTGATCGGTCGTTTTGAGTTTATCCGAATCATCAGACTAGTGAGAGTCAGAATTGGAAAAGAAAGGACGTTGCCAAAGCCAGAGTTTTAACTTGGTTCATTTCCTCCATTAAATCGATTTTTAATTCGAGTTACAGTCTGAGATGATGATATACAAAAGGATCTGATTGTTTTGCTAAAATCACGTAAGGACGATATTAAAATCATTATTTGCCGGTGAAAGAGTTTTTCTCATACCCAGCTTGAAATGTAGATCGCAATGGAACCTTGATACACACACACACCCACACACACCCATACACATCCACACACACACACACACACACACACACACATATATATATATATATATATATATATATATATATATATATATGAGATGAATATGGACGGAAAAAGAGGGAGAGCAAGAGAGAGAGAGAAATATTAACATTTTCTTATACTGAAGATTTAAGCTTTAAGATCTTTCGTTAGGAATTCTGGGAAGTTTATCGCACCACTACAATCGACATCGAAGATTCTTAAAAGATTTTAAAAATTCTAATCTATCTTCGGTTTATATGATTTTCATAAAAGTAAATGATTACCCTCGTTATATCGATTACTCGATTGAAGACAGTTTCTGTCAGACTGATTTCACTGAATGTTTCTGTCAACATCAGTTGGTTCAGTGAATTTGTTTCTTTCGTTATTTAAACATACAAAGCGTCTGCAATCACGGTGGTTGGGCCTTTTCGAATTTTAAGTCAATGTTTCGTATTGGAATGAGGTTTGCTCATCCGGGTGACTAGTCTTGACCTTTTATTTGTTTAAGTTACCTTCAGATGTGATAAACTTGTCTATTTTCAAACTTCATTTCCACTTTGATGATTGCATTGGAATGAAAACTCAGACTTATTTCATAGTTTTAAAGGTAAAATATCTTATCTAGTTCATATATATACATATATATATATATATATATATGTATATATATAGTTTATATATATATAGTTCATATATATATATATATATATATAGTTCATATATGTATATATATATACAGAGAGAAAGAGAGAGAGAGAGAGAGAGAGAGAGAGAAAGAGGAGTGCTGGTACGTATAAATTCTCAGGTTAGTTTATGGAGGCGCGTTTAAAACCACTGAGAAACATGCACATAAGAGAATAAAAACTCAGATGTAAAACCTTGTGTCTACTTTCTGTTCTGTCTCGTGGCATTCCGTTGCACCGACCAAGATTAGCAGTTGTATAAAAAAATTCGGATGGTTCTACATAAAGAATTCACAACTATAAACAAATTATGTATGAATGAATAACGAAAGTCTATATTCCAAATTCCATGATGTTGATCATCTTACAATTTATTCCTTTAATTCAGTTGACCCTTTACAATCCTGTACAGTGTCTGTTTCGTAGCACAAAATCAATGATTAAATTATTATATCAATCAGTGAATCTATTTTGCCCTTAACTCATCAGAAGAAGTTGCAACAATCAATCGACCAAAAGAAAAAAAAAATGCGTTTGGACATGATTAAAAATTCTGAAAATTGGAAGAGAGGCTACAAAATACTTTAAATTTTACTTTGATATAATAATTAAGTGATTGATTTTGAGCTACAGAACGGATACTGTCCAGAATTGTGAATGTCAACTGAATTAAAGCAATAAAGTGTAAGATGGTCAACATCATGAAATTTGGAATATAGATTTTTGTCATTCATTCATTATATGTACTGCAATTATATTGAGCTTCTTAAATAAAGATTGGTATATTTAAAAATGAATATAAGCGAATAAAGAATATTTCCACAAACACACACACACACACACACAAACACACACACACACATATATATATATATATATATATATCAAAGACTTACTACCCTAGGCATTTCAAAATATTTCGACTGTACTCGTAATTAACACTATATATATATATATATATATATATATATATATATATATATATATATATATATATATATATATATAACGAGCAAGCAGTTAATAAAACATGTTAAAAACACTTTGAAATGAGTTAAAAACATATTTAATCTGAAAAGGAAACACTAGATAAGTGGATAGTCCTTAATCCGCGGAGTTTCGAAGAAATACTTTCCTTCTCATCAGAGGGTAGGAATTAGCAAAATGCGGGATCGGATTTTGCAAGCAAAAGTATTTGATGAAACAACAAGTAAATCAAAGATCTTACTTGAAAACAAAAAAAGTGAATCAGAGGGAATATGGTGAAGAAAACGGTGATTACACATGAATGGATAATCTGGTGGAAGATGAATAATCCAGTGACGTTAAATCCAAAAATATAACTTCAAGAAAGTTAATTGAATTTCCATTTGCACAAGTAAAATCCAAGGAAATCTCGTAATTGGATGAAGATGGTCCATAATAATCCAAAGGTAGAAATCCATGCAAAAATTATAAAAATTGTGGACAAAGGAAAAAAGGAAAAAATTCCAATAATATTAATAAAAAAAAAATACGATATGCTTTTCACTCTACTGCCGAGATATAAATATAAATAAGAAAGATCAGGGAAGAAAAGGAGGAGATAAAAAATTATTTTATATATATATATATATATATATATATATATATATATATATATATATATAGCAAAAATGGTAATTAGTAAAAACCTGAAGAAAGTGCTCAATACTATTGTAGAGCAAATATATATTACCGTTTTATCTGCTTAGTTATACATGTTTCGTACCAACGATCCGATAACTTCATTAGACTTTACAGAAAACTGTAAATACTGTAAAGTCTGATAAAGTTATCAGACTGTTGATATGATTCGGTAATTGAAACATATGTAACTAGGCAGATAAAACGGTAACATATATGTATATATATATATATATATATATATATATATATATATATATATATATATGAATGGACTCTCCCGTGTAGCTTGCTAGCTATAAAGTATTAATATTTCCATACTATATATATATATATATATATATATATATATATATATGTTACGAGTATGACAACATGTTTATGGCAAGTAAGCTACACAGAGACATCCATCTCTCATTGCTGGAGGAAATAATCAGGCTTATATTATCTGATGAGGACTGAACGTAAAAGTTTTAGTATAATTTACATGCCTTAAATATATTATTATTACTGAGCTCTACTTACATACAGAGCCTTAAATAATAATTATATATGTGTCTGTTTGTATGTGTGATGCGTGCATGTGCGTCAGTGTTTGTCATGGTTTAAAAATATACTTGGGTGCGCGCGTATATTTTAGGATATCAAATCGAATCATTCCAATTCTATATATATATATATACCTAAAGGTATACTCTAAATTCACTCAAAACTACAATTTACTTACAAACAATTGTTTCTGCCCATAATCTTAAATGGAAAAAATATATTTTCGAAGGAACTAGAGTTAGATTATGTTAAATTAAGAGCTCGTGTCGTATTTTATGCTTTTGAGATACTATATTAGCCCTTCTTGAGAATGTTTGTGTAATATATAAGTATATAGTTATGCATATATATATATATATATATATATATATATATATATATATATATATATATATATATACATACATGCATATATACATGTGGAGAGGTGATCAAGATGCGTTTTCTATTTCTGTGGGCAAGAAGGTGGCTCTTCAGACCAGCCCTGCTCTTACACAGTCTATTGCAGAGGTCACACTTTGGCTGAGATTGAGGGACGCCAACCTGTACTGCCCTTCTGTGGACATTCACAGGACGCTTCAGACCAGCACTCGATTTGCAGACCATAGAGCAAAAAGAACTTCTTTGCCCCGCAGTGTTTTCCCCCTCAAAGAAAAGCTGATTTCCAGGTGATGGCTTGTGGATAGCTAGACCGACTCCGGATTAATCACTTTATTTGGAGCCAAAAAGTGAAAAAAACATTATAAAACGAATTAAATAAAATAACAAAAACAAAAGAATATTTTTCAAAGTACATGGAAGTGGATAAATATTCAACAATAAAGATGGTCTTCTTCTGTCAAGAAGTAACGATCATTATATTTATATATATATATATATATATATATATATATATATATATGTGTGTGTGTGTGTGTGTGTGTGTGTGCGCGTGTGTGTATGTATATATGTGTATGCAATATATATGTATGTATATATATATATATGTGTGTGTGTGTGTGTGTGTGTGTAGTCATATGGGTATGCGGGTATACCTACTACCTCAGGGAGTTGAACGCCTCTGCCTTCCATATAGGGCAAAGTGTAGCACCTGTTAGCCTCCCTCTCAACTTCTGGAGTGTTACTATATTGTGAGAACTAGGGATATATATATATATATATATATATATATATATATATATATATAAATATATATATATATATATATAAATATATATATATTATATATATATATATATATATATATATATATATATATATATGTATATATATATATATATATATATGCATTTTTGCTTGCTTATGTGTATCTGTGTGTATGTTCAGCTGCCGGAGAGGTTAAAACTCTGTGATAATAAAATATGCACACTATGCCACTGCTCAGTCATCTCACTATTTCAGTTTGTCACTGTGTAACCAGTGGTAGGGTGCCAGAGGGTACAATATGTATAGCACAAGCATGTTGTGTCACGATCGTTATGTGCAGATATCTTTCAAAAAAAAAAAAGAAGAAAAAAAGTCCTATGGCGATAGGTGAGTGGCGATGTGCACAGGCTTAGCGGGCTGAAAGTGCATAGCTGCAAATCTGCACATAGGCGGTCAGTGATTTATCTAACATCGTCGACTAAATCGCTTACAGGGGGGAAGCAACTCTGATGGATGATCTGGCGGCTGAGCAGCCTTTTCTAGGGATACTCTGCTCACCCATGAATTTGGGAAGGGTCTAGAAAAGGTGACCTAAAAATTGTCTACCCTTTTATTAGCTGGTTGGCTTCCTGCGGTCGGCGGCTACTCTATATTTGCAGGAGAAACAAGATAAAGTTGAAGAAAAATAATAAACAAGGAAAATAAAAATTTTATCAGGAGAGGAATAACCTAACTTTTGCTACGTGGAATGTGAGAACTTTGTTAGATGTCCTGGTTAGTGAAAGCCCTGAGCGTAGGACAGCCATTGTTGCAAGAGTGCTCGCTAAGTACAGCATAAGTGTGACCTTTGCAACAGACTATATAAGAGCAGGGCTGGTCTGAAGAGCCACATTCGTTCGCACAGAAAGTAGGAATTGATGCATCTTGATCACGTCTCCACATGTATATGTGTGTGTATAAGTGTATATATGTGTATATAATTTAAATAATAAAAAATATATGTGTATATATATGTATATATATGTATATATATATATAAATATATATATATATATATATATATATATATATATATATATATATATAAATACATGAAAATGATTAAGTAATCAATAATAAATCAAGGGAAAGATTGTCTTCTTCTTCTTCCAAGAAATGACAATCACCATATATATATATATATATTCATCCACATACAGTACTGTTTCGCTGTATCACAGCTCATCAGTGCGGCTATATATATAGTTGAGCTGTCTTGTATAATTGTGAATTTTCTAGCCGAAAGTCTGTTTATGTAACTACTAAGTCTGCGATATTTAGTTTTTTTACTTTAATTTAGCATGTTTTTATGAAAGCTCAAAGCGTCTTATATATATATATATATATATATATATATATATATATATATATATATATATATATATATATATATATATATATAAGAAACGGAGTCTGTGTGTGATTGAGTTTGTTCCTCATGACCTCCTAAAAGGCTATACCGATTTTTTCGAAATTTTCATGAAATGTATGATGCATATAGCATGTACTATGTTCCCAGATTCATTACAAAAATAATACAAGGCACGGATTTAGGGATGTAAGTCTGCAACTTTTCAACACTTCCTCGTACCAATGTACGCGAGACACGCCTTATCTATAAGAATATCTTGTTAGCCGCGCCAAAGTAAGGATTACTTTCAGTTCTATTATCACCACCTAATTGTCCTCAATTACTATCTGATTCTCAACTCCGATAACAGCACAAAATAGGGTTTGTACATCACCATTATATGTAAATATATGATGTGTGTGTATGTGTGTGTATAGGTGTGTGTTATAGTGTGCGAATTTTCACGAAAGGCTTATACACCTATTTTATATAACAGCACAAAATATGGTTTCTACTAAGCGTGTATATATATATATATATATATATATATATATATATATATATATATATATAAGTTATAAAATATATATGGCATTTAAGCTACACAGAATATTCCGCGTTCTATCCACGCTAGGATTCACTAGGCTTATCCTAGCGTGGATGGAACGCGGAATATGCTGTGTAGCTTAAATGCCATATATATTTTATAACTTATTACCTAGCTCCACCTACGTATTGAGCACTGTCGAAGTAAATACTTAAAGTTTACGCATAAATTTATATTTTCGTATATTAATTTATGTGATTAAATTAAGAAATCATATGTGTGTGTGTGTGTGTGTGTGTGTGTGTGTGTGTGTGTGTGTGTGTATAAACTCTAAGGAACTCAATTATACTTATCACATTTGAAGACATATATAGCAAAGAGCATTTTGATATATATATATATATATATATATATATATATACATATACATATATATAACTACTTAATTTACTCACATAACATTAATATACGAAAGTATAGATTTATGCGTAAACTTTAAGTATTTACTTCAAAAGTGCTCAATACGTAGGTAGAGCTAGTTAGTAATTTAAAAAATATATATGGTGATTAAGCTACACTGAATATTCGGCGTTTCATCCACTCTAGGACTGCTCAGGCTTATGCGCATAAGCCTGAGGAGTCCTAGAGTGGATGAAACGCTGAATATTCAGTGTAGCTTAATCGCCATATATATTTTATAAATTACTATATATATATATATATATATATATATATAACTACTTCATTTACTCACATAAAATTAATATACGAAAGTATAGATTTATGCGTAAACTTTAAGTATTTACTTCAAAAGTGCTCAATACGTAGGTAGAGCTAGTTAGTAAGGGGCGCAGTCGATACTAGAAAGCTGATTGGCTAACTAAAATCCTCAACAGAAGAGGACCATATAAAATCGATAAACAACCACAGAATTCGCGCATAAATCTGACGAATCCTAGAGTGGATGAAGCGCCGAATATTCAAATATTCAGTGTAGCTTAATCGCCATATATATTTTATAAATTACTATATATATATATATATATATATATATATATGTAATCCAAACACGGGTTGTTTTGATGTATTAAAGCCCTTAAGTGTAACTAGACAAGGCAGTGTCTCGTCTGGATTGGACGCCGACTGTCTAGTCTAGTCGGCGCTCCTAACCCTTTGACTAGCATTCGGCATCCTGAGAGTAAGGGAAATCTCAATGTTAACGTTGTCAATTGTCTTAAAGCTAAGTTTGTTCACACAAATATATTCGAATACGTTTAAATGTATGTGTATTAAAGAATGGCACAAAAAGGAGGTAACAGTTACTTGAATAAGAGAAAGCGCGGGATCAACTACAAAATGTTTGCACTTGCTTTATGTGAATGTGGATTTTAATGAATGAAAGTAAATCCTAACACGTGACCCACAAACATACAAAAGCCTCTAAAAAGTCATTCAGTAATTCCATACAATATTTCTCATTGATATGAAAAAAAAATGGCAAAAGAAAAAGTACATTAATGCCTTAGAATGGTTCGCCATGCGCATTTTTAATCAACAATTGACGATTATTTTTTGAAAAGGAGTTGAACAGCAGGAAACATAATGATCCATTGTTTGGTTGCATTAAGCATAGCATCTATGAAAATTATTTCTCACGTTCGAACAAACCCAGCAACGATTATATTTTATATTATGACCTACAATATTTTATGTTCCTCAAACTCTACTGGGTATTATCTCAAAATACTAAACTATTTTCATTGAGTTTCTGAACTTTTTTTTTTAAATAAGGATTGATGATCTGTATTATTTGAATGTTTCGGACTGCTGTTCTCATCCTGGGTGTCATGGTAAAACTTTTAGGTTATTTAGGCCATCCGTATCGCTGAAAGTCTGATTTTCCATGAAAACAATAATCGCATATTATATAAATATATTTCCCTTTTTGCATGCCCGGATAAAACTCGGAAATTACCGTAGATACGCGTAAAGTTATAAATATGTACCTTTGAAATGAATTCAAATAGATATCTGACGATAGTCATTTGTCTGAAATATTATACAACATATTAATTTTACATGACCATGCTGACGCAATTAATGAACACAGTGCAAGTATAAAATATGAAAAACAACAAAACAATACAAGCATATTGTATCAATAAATGTGCATTTTTCTTAGCTTATTCAACCGTTATATCTTAATTTGCTTCTATTTATGTCGATCCGGTACACCTCTGCATTGTATTGCCTTCTATAAATTCCCTTTATATAGGCACTTATAAAGCTTTCATCTCCAGTTTCACCTGGAACAGGTTATAGTAAAAACGACACTTATGTGCACTCAGGGTAGGGCCAAAAATTTAAATCGACTCAATCTAGAAGACAGGAGCCATTTTGGATTTCCATATATTTAAAAAGCCTTTTACACAATATTCCTTATTTCTGGGGCGGACGGGAGGGTAACAAGTATAAATTTAAAAAATTCTGTCCATGGCAGAGATAGAAATTTCTAGTTCGACTCAGATCGACAGCTGCTTCTAAAATCTCAGGCATGTCAAAACTATAGGGTTAGTTGACAGGTGCAAAAGGTCAGAATTACTGGGCTGACGCTAAGATTTGTTAAACAATGACAATATTTCAGTGTCTTTGTATTTAATCTCTCTCTCTCTCTCTCTCTCTCTCTCTCTCTCTCTCTCTATCTATCTATCTATTTATCTCTCTCTTTCTCTCTCTCTCTCTCTATCTATCTATGTAGAGAAGTTTCTATTTTGCCAGGAGGAGAAATTTGTAATTCAATTGAAATTAGGACCCTTTTGACAACGAGTCGCGTACCATAACAATCGAGTTAAAATATTCGCTATAAAATCAGTATTAGCATAAAGTATTTTATAAATGATGTGTATATTTAAAAAATAATAAATATTTTCTTTAAAAAATGTGTTGTGCGATTTTTTTTATATACAACTTTCGATTGTAGCATGATGGACCCAGGGAAGATAATTCTCTGGAGAGAATTAATTACACCTAATCATGTCAGGAAAAACAGATCAAAACAATGTAGACGACATATCAACATCTTTATCTAACAGGAATGTCCTATTGTTTTAGCGTTTATTCTCCCAGAGAAGATGATTGCCGTGTTCAATACGTAACAAAGGATCCAGAAATGTGTCATAGCCTTTCACTGATCGAGTATAGAATGGATTAACGGATTCTATACTTTGCTTCTACACAAAAATTCAAGGGTCCATTCGACACGATACACCTGAAGAAGGTTGGAGGGTACGTTGGCTAAAACGTTTTGACAATAAAATCCAAGACAACAATAAAGTTTACAATACAAATACTTCTAAAGATTCCTATTAGAGATTGGAGAAGAATTATAGGTTATTTTGGCCTTCCATAACTATAAATGTCTGATTTCTTTAATAAACATTCGAACAACACAATCTATATAATATTCTACTTGTTCCTTCCTTAGTTAGTCTGCATGTTACGCTTTGAAAAATGCTAAATACAATTTTTGAAGGCAAATCTGCCTCAAAACAAGGCCAAATTCGCGAGATTTAGCCTTAAAAACGCCAATCTAACAACTCTGGATAAGAATAAGAGATTGACCTCCCTTTGATATGCTCTTGTTTCGAATATCATTAAAACAATATATGATAATTGTTGTAATGTGTGACAAAGGAACTCGTAGTAATTTCGATGTCTAGCGGTTCTTAACCGAAGAAAGAAGTTATTGAAAAGTTGCGTAAAAAAGGGGACATTCGAAAAAATAGGGCGAAAAATGGAATATTTAAAGGGAACAGGGCTAAAACAAAATAGAACATTGTTAGCCAAAAGATGTCGGACTTAAAGATTGTTTTTTTACAATGTGATTTTATTATTTGTATTAAACTATGTAGCACAATATTATTTTCTGAGTATTTTTAGTACTTATTAATTTATCTCATTTTAGGTCAGTTCTATATTAAAAATTCTGTGGACACTTATTTCATGGAAATGTTGATAAACTCATATTTGCAGCGTGTTATTAATTATAATTTTTTGTGCAATTCAGAAAAATACAGTTTAATAAACACATATTTACTGATTAAATATATTTCTCATTCGGCGGAAATTCCACGAGTCCTGCTAGTTTTTATTATTTTTATAAAATAAAAAAAAATACGTTTGTCATTTTCCACATGTTTACGTAACACAATCGACTATTGTGATCATATGTTGAACAAAAACAAAAGGATGTATTGTTTTTACGCATTAACCTCAGAACGCATTGTAATTTGTTCACAATTTGGGAAGAAACAATACTCCCCTAAAGGTTTATTTAAAAAAAAATGCACGCATTAACCTTACAATGCAAAAAGCCATTCGAGGATAAAAGTTAATGAGATGGAATGATTGTCAGGACCAAGTCCACACATTATGGGAACGGTTCTAAATAATAATCATGACATCGTGCTTAAAGACAACCAAGTTGTAATCTGCAAATTCTAGTAAGCCACATTGTCGTTGCCAGCGGCTGTTGTGATAACGCAAAAAATTGCAAAGGTTATCGAAAGCAGTAGGGATTACTGGGATCCAGAGAGACTTGTTGTCACCTACACTCCAGGGAACACCAAGGTTGTTGTCAGTAAGCAATTGCTAGTGATCATCTGTACACACACAAACACATGTATACTACATATATATATATATATATATATATATATATATATATATATATATATATATAACATAGGAGTCACAATTTATCAAGGTTCGGAAGCCACTAAAAGATTATAGAGTGCATTATTAGTCAATGGGATAATATTGTATTAATCGCCAGTAATGAAAATTTGGTAAATTGGATTACTTAAGGGTGCGGTTTATCAAGAATTTGTTTATGTTTATGTTGGACTTAAAAACAACCAAGTTGTAGTAAGCTGGGAAGCAGGCAAATGGAAGAGAGCTCCACAGCCGTGCAGTTACAAGAAAGAAGCTTTGTTCATGGAATCTACGTTTTGATTTAGCCATTTGTAGTCATCTACCCAAAAAGAGGATATACTTACCGTATCTTTCGGCGTATAAGACGACCCTTAAAGTTAAAAAATCATCTTTTAAAACGAATATTTTATAAGATACCAGGTGTTGCAATCTCTAGCCTAGGCTAAACTAACATGGTTTCGTGATTTAGCAGTCGTCTTATACAACCGATATATGATAAATTGTGTACCTCGTCTTATCTGACGGTCGCCTTATACACCGATATATATATATATATATATATATATATATATATATATATATATATATATTACTCTAACTGTACCATCTGAGGTTGCAAACAGAAACATGTTTGCTGAAACGATCCTAATGGACTAAGTTAAGACTTGAGGTTGTAAAATAAAAACATATCCAGCTCTACCAACGTATTGAGCACTTTTTATCCTCTTTTTTTCCATTTCTATCTCTAAGTTTATATATTTTGGATTATTTTGGATCATCTTCCAATTACGTGATTTCCTTGGATTTTACTTGTGCGAATGGAAATTTAATTAACTTTCTTGGATTTACATTTTTGGATTTTACCGTCATTGGATACTTTACTTTTCACCAGACATGTGAAATCACCTTTTTCTTAACCCTATTCCCTCTGCTTCACTTTTTGTTATCAAGTAAGGTCTATGACTTACTTTAGTTTCATCAAATACTTTTGCAAGCAAAATCCGATCCCGAATTTTGCTAATTCCTACCCTTTGATGAGAAGGAAAGTATTTATTCGAAACACCGCGGATTAAAGACTATCCACTTATTTAGTGTTTCTTTTTCAAATTAAATATGGTTTTAACTCTTTTTTCAAAGTGTTTTTAACATGTTTTATTAACTATTTGCTCTTATATATATATATATATATATATATATATATATATATATATATATATATATATATATATATAGTGAATAAATGACAAAAGACTTTATTCTAAAGTTCATGGTGTTTAACATCTTATAATTTATTCCTTTAATTCAGTTGACATTTACAATTCTTGACAGCATCTGTAATAGTCAATGTCAATTGTAAATGTCAACTGAATTAAAGGAATATATCATAAGATGGTCAACACCATTAACTTTGGAATATAGTCTTTTGTCATTTATTTACTATATTGCTCTGTAATTACATTGAGCTTCTTAAATAAGGATTGGTATATATTATAAGAAAATATATTTTCAAAGAAATATACATATGTGTGTGTGTGTGTGTGTGTGTGTGTGTGTGTGTGTGTGTGTGTGTGTGAAGGGCAAGGAGATCCAAGCAATTTAGTAAACTCGTACGTGCAATTAAACGTGTGTTGCTGACTATAATGAAATAATGCATAAGTTTACCTAAAACTATCAGGTTCCAACACTTTCTGTATACACATGAGAAATACAGTTCATTCGTGTACATACGTATGCCTGTACGCACGCGCATTTCTTGCGGAACAGGTGCTTGCGATCATTTATAAGTGACATGAGTAACAGAGAAAAAAAATGGGAAAGGACGAACCATAAAATCACTAAGGGTCATACAATCTGTCTTATCAACCTTAATCATTCGCGAACAAAACTTTCCCTTCTTGTCTCGTCCTAACCCCCTCCCTCTTTTTTTATTTCGTGGTGTCTACTTTGCTTGCTATCTTAAACTTCTATATCAACGAATACTTCGTGTATACACGAGAGCCGTTTCTAATGTAAAGCCTCCTATTTTTTAACTCAAAAAGTTGAAGAGCTATAAAGACGAGAGTGGTACCATTTAAACGAGCGGCCATTTGTGCTCGAGAATTTATTTTTCTACATAGTCATCATTCTCAATGCACTGTTGTCTAACTAAAAAAACAAGAAAGCATTACTTATGGAACGCCCTTCTTATATTCTATCTTTAATTGTCTTTGTAAACTAACGCTTTCTTTCTCGATTCAAACTGTATAACACGAGTTTAATAGGTTATAACATTTTCATAGTATATATATACACACATGTGTATATATATACATGAACACACATACATACGAACATATATCTATGCACACAAATATATATATACACACATATGTATACATATATTCACACACATATATATATGCATATATATACACACATATATATATATACATACACATATATATTATTTTTAAAATATAATTATCCACTGACACGTGTTTCATCGTCCACGACTCATCGGAGGGCTGAATCTAGCGAGATTCGAAATCGGCACCTCGTGATAAGAAGCCTAAACCTCTACCACGCGGCTAACCTCGCAGGACTACTAAATGTATCGCGTTTTTATGTAGATGTTTTTATTTGTTTTTGTTAGCGATACTTTCTTGAATGAATTCAAGTATTTATACGAAAGTGCATTTTTACCTAAATGCTTGTTGGGAATAATTTGTTGAGAGAGAGAGGGGGGGGAATGAGCAAGCCAAGTTTTGTGTTCATCAAGTTTTTTTCTTTATTTTGAGACATCCTCTGGATGAATAAAATTACGAAAACAAAACATCAATATTTTCAAATATATATTTCATGCAATGAAATGAATCATTTTGTTCCATCCCCCCCCCAAACAAAAGTTTAAAATTCAAAATAGGTGGAGCATAGCGTTGTGAATGAGAGTAATATTTTTTATAACGTCATATAGCCATTAATATATTTAAAAAGATATGATGCATTATTCTCTCATTCATTACAGCATAATCATACTTTTGACTTCAAACTAGAAAAAAATAGTTAAATTTACTTCAAATAAAGCGCGACGGAGACTTCTTGAATCAACGATTATAGCAAATTCAAACACAATTAAACACCGTCGTGTTTCTATAATTTATCGCCATTAATAAGTAAACTCCTACTTTTTTTTTACATAGGCATAACCACTTATCAAGGCCCATAAACCATTCGAGGATAAGTGTTAAGAGCGTACAGTAGTCAATTGGACAATGTAGTAATCGTTAGTAATGGAAATTCGGTAAATTTTTTAACTTAAGTGGAACGGCTAATCAAGAACTTGTTTACGTTAGATTTGAAGACAACCATATTGTTGTCAGCTGGAAAGAAGGAAACAGAAGACAATTCCACATGCGTGCAGTTCTAAAAAACAAGCTTTGTTCATGGAATATACGTTTAGGTTTGGGCACAGATAAAGAGTGGGGGATTATTAATAGTTTTTTCAGCTAGACGAGTGTTTCTTGTGAAAGTTTGGCGAGGGGGGGACCATAGATTGAAGCTCAGTCGAGAACTTTCCATGAAAATAACGATAAAGCAGAGACAAACTCACAACATCTCTTCTGTGAGATAGAGGTTGTAGGGAAGAGAAATGGGCATCTCCTACGAGGCTACGAAGTCTATTTTGAACTCTATCAAGGCAGGACAAGTCCTTTCTAGTAGCTCCTGCCCAGATGTGGCAACAATACTCCATCATTGGACGTACCTCGCTCTTATATAGATAGAGAATTACATCAGCAAAAACTCCTATTAAATAGGCATAATCTCATTTTAGATACGGGTTAATGCGTTCAGACCATAGAAAACACCATTTATAACAATTAATACATATAATCAGTCAATAAATTATATAGCACTAATAAGTGGTGATCACTGTGTAAAAAAAAAAAAAAAAAAAAAAAAAAAAAAAAAAAAAACACTAATACACTCATTTCATTTCAGTTACAAATCTATATTTCCATTATTTTTTGTGTGATTTGTGTGATGTCTTTCGGCGGCCAGAGCCCTCCAAGGTCACTGCGGCAAGCGGCCTCCAGTTGGGACGGTATAGGCGGCGTCGAATCAATAGACCGCTGCACCGTTTCGCTGTCCCTCTTTACACAGACAAGCATGTGACGTAAGCTATTGGATTCACTGCGTCTCATAGCGGTATAACCGGGGATCTGAGGTTCGTCTGGTACAGACTTCAGCCAGGTATCCAGCGCCGACTTGAACGATTCTGTTTTGCAGTTCGTGATCTCTCTGATGTTACGTGGTAGGCAAGCGTAGGACCCCGGGAATTTAAACTCGATTCCCTGAGCCGAGACATATAGACATATTTGTTCCGAAAAAAGATGAATTGCATCAGATCTTTTTTAATATATTAACGGTTATATGACGTAATAAAAAAATGCCATGCCCCCAACTTTTTGAATTTCCAAGGGATTCTTTTCATTTCTCTGATGGAACATTGTTATACATTTCATTACACCAAATATATTTTTAAAATATTTGTACTGGTGTTTTGTTTTCTTAATTTCATTCATTCAGAGGAATCCTGAAGAACCTATCCCTGAAAAGAAGCATATAAACTTTTAAAATATATACATATTCTAGTATATGGACATATATTTTATAAATAAACAAACAAATAAATAAATAACGAATTTGAAAACCAAAACAAAGGAACGGATAAAAAAGTGATGAATAGAATAATAAATAAATAAATAAATAAATTAAATTAAATTAAATTAAGATAAAAAATAAATAAATAAAACTTGTCAATAGAAACATGAAGTTGCCACCAGAAAAGAAAAAACAACCAAGAAAACCTAAGATAGAGAAGTGGCGACAATAAGAGTATAATATAACTTCAGATGAAATCGAAAGCTAAGACCAATAAACAACCGCCAAGTTAAAAGAATACTAACACCTCACTGCGACAGCTTAACCACACAAAATCGTACTTCCATTTTCCCTCCTTCTTCACCACACCTATCTCCAAAATTCCTACTGTTCACATTCACAAAGTTTCTTCCAGAACATAAATCACACCCTAATCTATATAAATAAAACAGTATGTGTGTGTAAATATCTAACAGGTAAACTCTTAAACTACTGGTCACATAGCACTAAAATTCTCTGGAAATAATATTCATGCACCAAGGGTCGTTTATAGTAAATGATACGTTTGCTTACATGCATGTATATCGCATAAAGACATCGGCAAATTTACATGTAATATTCTCAGTAACGCCTAGCCGACATTTTTGTTTTTATGCGCATGCGCACATTTGCTTTATTCCTTCAATTTTTTTTTACTAAATACGGATAACAACATTAGGCTGAAACGTTCGTTTTTTATTTCAATTCTAACTGATGACATCAACTCATTTTTTATGTCTTTGTATTAAAAATAAAAACGCAATCATACGTAAATTTTACTCGCGGTTTGGAATTTGTAAATACGAAAACAAACATATATGTCTTTTTTTACGATTTCATATTTACTTTATTTTATACATATTTTTAAGACAGGGAGGGCGTGACACATGAAATACGGACCGTGCTGTAATAATAACGTTATTATTTAGAAAGCTATACATACATACATACATACATACGTCACACTTTTAAACTCTTGCATTTTTATTTTAGCCATGTTCTTCACACGTAAAAACGTATGTATTTTTTACACACGAGACGCTTTACTATTTCAAGTATTCAAATGTAATTGGAACTAAAGCATTTAAAAGCATCCATCTTAAATATAATATAATATTTATATATGCACATATATACATATATATACACACACATATATATATACATATATATACATATATATACATATACATATATATATACATATACATAATAGTAATTTATAAAATATATATGGCGATTAAGCTACACTGAATATTCTGCGTTTCATCCAACTATAGGATTCGTCAGGCTTATGCGCGAATTCTGTCGTTGCTTCTTGTTTTTATATATGTTGAGGATTAGTAGTTGGCCAATCAGCTTTCTAGTCTCCACCGCGCCCCTTCCTATCAGCCAATGGGCATGCATTTTATCAAACAAAGGGTCTGTTTTAGAACTAGGTTAGTGGTTTTATGTGGCAGCTCTCCTTTTTTTTTTTTTTTTTATACATATAAATATACCTATGTATACGAATATACCTACGAATCCTCAACATATATAAAAGCAAGAAGCAACGACAGAATTCGCGCATAAGCCTGACGAATCCTATAGTTGGATGAAACGCAGAATATTCAGTGTAGCTTAATCGCCATATATATTTTATAAATTACTAACTAGCTCTATCTACGTATTGAGCACTTTTGAAGTAAATACTTAAAGTTTACGCATAAATCTATACTTTCGTATATTAAATTTATGCGAATAAATGAAGTAGTCATATACATAATATATATATTGTCATGCCTTATTTTTTCATGCTTTAATTTGTCATGCCTTATTTTTTCATGCTTTAATTTGTCATGCCTTATTTTTTCATGCTTTAATTTGTCGGCATTATTATGTCATGCCTTAATTTAGCGGCCTTAATATTTGTCATACATTATTTTGTCGGTGTTAATTTGTCATGCCTAAATTTGTTGTGCCTGGAGATCATACAAATAAAGAATGAACAGAAGCAGTTCTGATGCTTTGTTATACATTTGTCGTGCTTTAATTTGTCGCACATCAATAGTAAAAATGTACAGTTAGTAACCAGTCTACTCACCTTCGCAACAAAATTAGAAAACCGTTTATTTATGTCGACGGGTATAAACGACCAAGTAGGAGCCTCAATTTCTGTCCGATTAACTCGATATAAAACGACGCACCTAAGGTTCCTCGGTTTCTAATTTCGAAATTGGGTGACACATTTTCAGTAAGCTGGCATCATAACAAAGCTTTTAGATAATAGACATTTTAAAGTGTCATTTTGCCGCTTTCTATTTGAGAAATTGACCTCCCCCCTCCCCACACACATTACTCAACGTTTGTTAATTTTTCTTTTCAATGGATCTCGTCTCGTATTCTTCTTAAAGGGTTTTTTATGAATGAAAATCTATCTGTACGATAATATGCTTTGTATTCATTTTCTTGTACAATATTTTATTTTCTATTTCAATCCGTTCTTCGAATACTAAATTAAAATCGGTGCTCCTTGTTATTTGTGACTTAATAATACGATGTTGATACGTACGTTATCACCTTCATCCATATTGATACGTACGTTATCACCTTCATCCATATTGTAAAAAATCCATATTGATACGTACGTTATCACCTTCAATCCATATTGTAAAAAATCCATATTGATACGTACGTTAGCACCTTCAATTCATATTGTAAAAAATCCATATTGATACGTACGTTATCACCTTCAATCCATATTGTAAAAAATCCATATTAATACGTACATTATCACCTTCAATCCATATTGTAAAAAAAACATATCGATACGTACGTTATCACCTTCAATCCATATTGTAAAAAATCCATGTTGATACGTACGTTATCACCTTCAATCCATATTGTAAAATATCTTACCGCTCGATAACCAAAGATGCAGTGCAAAATATTACATTAAAGTGAATCGGATATCGGTATATGCAGAAACAGGAATTATAATACCATTTCTCAGCATTCGGGCAAGGATCAAAGTGTAGTATTATTCTTCATGTGGAAGAGAGAAACAAATGTAAAAAGAGAGGGAAGAATGGGAGAGATGGCGAATCAGATAGGGGAAGATAGTTTAAGCAGAGAGAAATAGAATTGAAATTTGGTGAACTAGACATTTAAACTTAGTAAAAGTTATAGTTCGTTGAATTAGTACTTGGAGGTTATCGGATTTTTATCTGTTTGTCAACTGTTTCACGAATGCGCATGCGTGAATCGTTCATATGAGAGATTACTTATGTTAATAATAAGTAGGTCTTAAGACACTTTTTAAGAACGTGTCAAGCTGGCCTAATGGTTATCGTATTTGATTCAATGTCTTTAGGTTTTGATTTCGATCTCAGCTCAAGTATTTTTTTACTTACAAGAAGTGAACTGTTTAGTAAAAAAAACGTAATACTCGCATGCACATGTCTCAGTTTTTCCTTTTTTATTTTTATTTTAATTTTTTTTTATAAATAAATTTAATGCTGCATTAAAATATATTATTCTTGCGTATTTTACGACTGGGAAACGCCGGGCAGCCTTTTAGTATATATATATATATATATATATATATATATATATATATATATATATATATATATATATATATATATATATATATATTTAAAAGGGGTTAGAACAGTAGTCTAAAGAGCAGAGTGTATTTCAGTGTGATAGTCAAATTACTAATTTAATTAAAATACAAGAAAAGAACAGTGCTCGTTGTAATTCAGATATATAATAAGCTCAATAGGCAAATATCCTAGAGCTATTTAATATTTAGTAATGTGATTGATAATTTAAAATTCAAATTAGAATTAAAAAATAAAAATCTGTTTCATAAGAAGGAACAACAACAAAGTCAATAATTTGTACGATCGTACAAATTATTGACTTTGTTGTTGTTCCTTCTTATAAAACAGATTTTTAATTTTTTCACATTACTATATATATATATATATATATATATATATATATATATATATATATATATATATATATATATATATATATAAACATTTTTATTCTAGTTGAGTTGATGTTCTCAGAAATGAAGAGGACTCTTTTCCTGGGGCTAGCCATTAATCTCTATATGAGATATATGGTGAGCTACGATGTTCACTCTTTCGCTGCCGGAAATTCAAGTGCCCCGAGACGTTTTCTGCGCAAGCGGCTAGAGGCGCCCTTTTTCTTTTTACTGAATTGCTCTGGAGGTTCAATGTTTTGATTTTTTTTGACCAATCAGAGAGTTTTCCGGGCTGTCGGAAATTATGTGTCTGGGAGCCGGTGAAAATCTTTAAAAACCTCTGTATTTTCCAAAAAAAGGCAGTTAACAAAATTCAGAGATAGTGTTGAAAGATATATATATCACTACCGTCTGCAGCTAAAAACTAACGCGACAACACTGTGAACGTAGCAGGCGAGTCGGCTGATAAAACAAGGTGGGCGAACACACAGACACAGTAACTAACTTTTGTATTCCCCCTTCTACTATCGCATGCTCATTTTTAATTAATTTTATGTAAACAATTATTTTAAAACTTCCTTAATCTCAACTAATTCCCCCCTTTTGTTCACTCATAAATAAACTATTATTTTCATTGAAATATTTCCTAAGAAGTAATAATTTTTTTTTTATAAATTGAGAGTTAACTGTATTTATTTTGTTGATATATTTTCTACGAAAGAACATCGTAAATTCGACTCTCTGTCTTGCTCTCTTTACTTCTTTTCCCCACAATAATAGTAAAATTAATTAATAAATAATAAACAAATGTAAGAAACATAGGAAAAGGCCAAAGATACCTAGATGTTGTAATATTCCATTAAAGTTCTCCGTTACCATTCAAACACTAGGTTTTTAAAGAAATTGGAAAAATAATTCCCCTCTCTATAATTGACTATTTAACTACGTTGTAGTGTATCTTCCTTGTGGTCTCTTGGTTTACTAGATTATAGAATTCATCTAGTCTGGATGAGTATCCAAGTTTGTGGTGTTACTTGGGGTAACATCACTTTGGAAAAAGTACACCATTCCCCGTATAATCCAGTGTGGATTAGCCATACAGAGGAGCTTTTATTTGGGTTGTAAATACTATGTGATTTTGAATATTTAGTCAAGGGTTATTTGTGGGGAAACTATCCCCATGCCAGATTTTCCTGATAAACCCCCGAACAGAGGGACTTTAGATTATCGAGGATTGTATCTGGTTGACATTCAAGATGAGAGAGGGAGAAAGAGAGAGAGAGAGAGAATGTGTGTGAGGGGGGCAATGAAAATGGGGCTTTCAGGCTGGCTGCTTTACTTTCTTTTTACACCAGTACATAAATCCAATAACTGGTGTCAACACCGTGTTCCTTCAAATAATAATCAAAGTGACGACTTATTCTGCTATCGTATTCCGTCATAGAGATTCTTGGAAAATGTCTGTCTTTCGCAGAACGGAGTTGGCAATTCTTGCTTTTATAATTTCCATATAAAAAGTCGACGATTTCTTTTTCAAAAATATTACTTGCGGATGTACTCGGCGTTGCCCGGTGCTGCTTTGAACAGTTACATCAGTATACATAATTAGTTGATTCTCAGGTGTCGAGGCTTTTACATAGTATTATGGTCTTTCTAAATAGTTCACTTCTTGTAAGTAAAAAGAATTACTCGAGCTTAGATCGAAACCAAACCCAAAGACAGTGAATCAAGCGCGATAAACATTAGACCAGCTGGACATGTTCTTTAAAATGTATTTTCAAACCTACTTATTGTCAATATGAGTAATTTGTATTGTGAACGCTTCACGCATGCACGTTCGTGAAACAGTTGACAAACAAATAAAATCCGATAACCCCACCAAGGACAAATTTTTCAATTTTGACCCATTAGTAAACCTTGTTTTAAGAGATGGAGACTAATTAAAAGTTTTCCACGTGTCTGAATACCCTATATACTAAATTTCACGTATATAGATCGAAAATTCGTTGAGTATATAGGTTGAAAAATGTCCTCAAATACAGATAAACATCCGATGACCCCCCCACGTACCAATCTTTAAATTTTGACCACTTAGCAGCATTTTTACGGGATGAAAATCAATTAAAACGTTTTTCACGTGTCTGAATATTTTGTATACCAAATTTCACGTCTGTAGGTCCAAGATTTGTTGAGTATAGAGGTTGGGAGTTGTCCTCGCGCGCGCGCACACACACACATATTTTCACTTAGATAGATAGATTTGCTATTAGATACTCATTTTTTAAGTTTACAATTGCTTCTGTGCATTTTAAGGGCAGGAGCGAACGATACGTACCCTAGAACTTACATGATGATCAAACTTAAAAATATTTCAGCAAATCAAATCCGATTTCAAATGTTTTCTATATGACGAGATATTGGAAAAAACTAAAATCCGCTTTAAAATGATTTTCTTTATAAAAATAAAATTATTTCATAAATTTACGTGATTTTTGAAATACGATGTTTTTTTCCGTCACGGATATGTATATCATATAGATTTTTCTTTATATTTGTTTTGGAATATGCGGAGCTAACCACAAAAATCAAGAAAAATCTATACGATGTACATATCCGTGACGGAAATAAAATATCACATTTAAAAAATCAACGCAAATTGATTAAATAATTTTATTTTTATAAAAAAAATCATTTTTAAACGAATTATAGTTTGTCTTATAATAAGAATGGCTTTCTAAAGCCTCGCAAAATTGAATTATTTGGAGTTTTCTCAGCCTATTTTCAAGATGGCACCGCGATATCATCGCTGTTCGTTTAGCAATAAAAGTTAATGTTATCATCTACAAATAAAATTACTTCGTCAATTTATGTGATTTTTGGAATACGATATTTTCTTTCCGTTATAGCTACGCACATCATACAGGTTTTTCTTTAGTTTTGTTTTTTTAATATAGTGGAAATTCTGGACAACCACCAACTTTATATAAATAATATGGCGTGTGTTTGCGGTAACAATAGGATATGATGCGTTAAGTGTAAATAACATTAAATTAATGCCGAATTCTTATATTTGTGCTTTCACGCTCAAGTACGTTCAGTTACCATCGCTGGTTAATTTGGCATGAAAACTAAGCCAAGTGCTCAAGGCTATATGTAACTTATGTTTTATTTGAATGGTCTTCACCCTTTCTTCTTCTCTGCAACCTCTCTCTCTCTCACAAACCTGATGTTGCTAGTCTCAGTATTTTCTATAAATACCTTTATGACTTGTTCTTAAAAACTGCCTGATCTATTCCCTGCTTCCTTTGACCCAGTTCGTTTGACCTATTGGTCTATTGGTCTTCATCAATTCGCTGTTTTAATACCTCATTATAATACATCTCCTTATTCCAGTAGTGTTTTTTTTTTTTACAAGATTTGCAAGTTTGTGGAATTCTCTTCCTGCTTACTGTTTTCCTTCTACCTGGTATTTTTGTTCTTGTTAGTGGATTCACTCCTTGTCTTGAGCGATTACTATAAAAAAATAATAATATGCTTATAATTTCTCTCTGAGATTGTACATAATATTGGATTCCACAGACGGGTAGTTCTTGGAAAGAAACTTTGTTCATGGAAGTTTTGTTTAGCTTTAGATACACAGATGAAGAAAGGGTATTTATTGACAGTTGCTGACAGTTTTGGTGTAAAAATTTGACAGGGGAGACCACTAGAGCTCAATGGAGTTCCTACCTGAAAAAGACTAGCAAACTCTCTTCTGTGAGAGAGAGACTGTAGAGAAAAGAAGGTGATATTCCCCACGAAATTTTCAAACTAGTTTTGTACTCTGCCAAGACGGGAAAGAGTGCTCTGGGAAATATCTTCTCATATGTGACAACAGTACGCTATCTTTGGATCTATTTGACGCCCATACCTATAAAGAATTATGTACGAGCTTAAAAATGTATTCTGGCTTATTATTTTCGCGTACAAATATAAATACTTGGTAACATTCTCCACAAAATTCCATAATATCAGGTTGTGGCATAAGTTCTTGCCGTTTCAGAAAAAATTGTTCTAAACCATATTTTGATATTTAGCAAAGTGTTATATATCATTAGAAAGCGAGTATTCTGTTCTACAAGATAATGGGCATCGTTTTTTTACTCATAATTTTTCTCGTTTTTCAGAACCGTCAAATGGATTGTCAAGTAGATAAAAAAAAATATCACATTTTTGACACCTCCCTTCTTTTCGCTTTTATTCGAGGTCAAAAAGCGAGTGAAGTAACCAAAGATATATGTGCCGTATATGGAGAAAACGCTATAGCTGCGAGAACTGTTCGAGATTAGTTTACTAGATTTAAACACGGTAATTTTGACCTCAATGACGCCCTTCGTTCCGGAAGACCAATCAAGATAGACGAAAACCAAATCAGAGTTCTTTTGAAGGAAGACGGCCATCAGACATGTAGAGAATTGGGTGAAGAGATGAAGTGTGGTTTGCGAGAATTTCACGCCACCTTCAATCGATGGTATTCACACAAAAACTTGGAGCTTGGGTCCCACACGAACTTTTGCTGTTAAAATTCTTTGATTTTCTTAAAAAACGGAACTTTTGAAACAACCTAATACATGTTCATCCACTATTTTAAAGTTAAACCAAATTTTAACATTACGTTCATTATTCATTGTAATAAATTTGAAAACTTCATTTCAAACAATCCCGAAAAGGGTCACATTAACGTCGTATGTAACGAAACTGCTGACGCTGGTAGTAGCAGCAGCAGCAGCAGCTAACATATGCAAATGACGTGACGTTACAGAATAGGCAAAAGGACATACTTGGACGGAGTAGGGGTGTTCAGAGAAGCGCGTGTTCAAGACAGGGACATTTGAGAAGTGCTCAGAGAAAGAAAGGTGTTCGAAACGTGACGAGAGAAGTACGTGTTAGACAAGTGGTTGACGTCATAGCATAGATGAAAAGACACACTTGGCCGGAAAAGGAGAAATCAACTGTTTAAATATATTTTTTTTAAATGAGTTGTTGGAAATACTACATATAAAGGTTTTTGTTTAAAACTGAAAAACGAGCTTCTCCTTTTCCTCTGTTTTTTTTTGTTTCTTTTGGGAGATAACGACTACGAATTTCCAATAATTGTAAATCTGTAAACGGTTATATAACTTACACATCCTGTTTGACATCTTGTTAACCATTTAGCAAAGAATAATTCTCTCATCTCTGTTTTCGATAAGTTCATAATCTCCACTTCTGAGCTTTCAAAATCGGTTTTGTACCCTGTCAGTGAAAGAAAAACGCATCTCTACAGATGTGGCAAAAGTATCTCATGACGTATTTGATTCGTAGAGAATTGCGTTAGGTGTGTGGAACTTTCTGGGGCGATAGCATGATTCAAACACTTTTTCCACCGACTATCGCAACAGATTTCATGTAATTCTGATAACATTCTGACGAGCAAGAGAAGCGGGAAAATAAACTCGTTCCACACAAGATTTTCACAACATCTGCAAATGCATTAAGTCATAATAGCAACATGAAAGGTAAGCCGTAAAAATTGCAGGCGGGCTTCGTTACTCCTGAGCAAAGAAAACCACTTTCAAACTCTTTTTAAATAATAATAAAAAAATGTTCAGGGAATTACAAATGTCTGTTTAAACGTTTCAAAAATGAATACAGTCGAATAACAATGTCTGCTAGTCGTATTTGGACGTTTTAACTACAATTGCTGACTGCATTTCGCTTAGATGAAGTGTTTGTTTTTAATTAATCCCAAACTATTTTGCTTTCATTTTATTATCTCTTTTGTTTTTTTTGTTTGTTTGTTTTTGTTTTTTTTTCACACGTCGGTTTACTGGCTTTGGTTTTCTTGCAACCCCCCCCCTCCGCCTATTTTATCAAACGTATTGAAATGACGGGTATGTGTTTTTCGATTAAATTACAGACATCGAAATGTTATTTTATATATATCTATAATATAAAGCTGTGTGTGTGTGCGTGTGTGTGTATGTGGTCACAAATAGGCTCCTATATGGTTGACTATTTTAAAAAACTGATTACATATAATGATAGAAGATGTGTCGAGATACAGGAATGGGTATGTTTGATCTGGCAGAACGGTGGTTCATTAAAATTGTGGGGTCTGGTCCACAAAGTAGTGAAATAAAAAATTTAAAAATTAAAAAAAAAAACGTTTACAAGTGTTTTTGATATAGATGCACATAATAATACTTTGATAAGTATGTTTTAACTTAAATAGGGATGATATAATAAAATTGTGGGGTCAGCGTTCGCGCCTGGCCTCCATAGAATGGAAATAGGCACAAACTTTAATAAAGACTTTTCATATCTATCTGCGTAAGTATACTTTGATAATTATGTTTCAGTTTGAAGAAATATAGTATAATAAAATTATGCGGTGTTCGTTCGCGCCTGACCTCCATAGAATCGAAATATGTTACAAAGTTTAACTAGGTTTTTTAATATAGATCCACAGAATATTGTGATAAGTGTTTGAGTGTGAACAGGTATGGTATAATTAAATTATGGGGTTTATCTATTTTATTTTTAATTTCATCATATTTTGCTTTGATTTTGATACCTCCAAATTCGAATCTATCTGTTTACAACCGTTCCTTTTCATAACCTATCATACTTTAATAAATCAGAGTCCATTTTCTGTAGGCTGCACTCCAACTCATAGTCTATACTGCTTTCCTTGTTTAATGGAACTTCTTACGTAGGTGAAGTTGTCAACTATAGTTTTTTTCGTTTTAGTCGATAAAAATTCCTCGGAATGTCAATGGGGATATCAAGACAATTTTTGCTAGGCCAGAGTGCCCTTCCTTTAGAAGCGCTGGCTGGACATCCCCATTTTCCGGCCTTATGTCACATCTTGCTGAGGTTAGCAGCAAGTAAATATTAAGCCTAACCCTAACCCTAACCCTAACCCTTACTATAGAGTGGCATCCGAGTCTGGTGACCTTCCAAGTAAAAAAAAAATAGGTTCGATTGTTTAAATTTAAATGATCTCAGTACAACGCAGGATTTTTAGGATAAATATTTTTTTTTTATCCAAATTTTCGGCGACACTTTACCTTCATCAGGGTACTTCTTTTTCATACTCATCATTCCTCTATGTGGAAATTGTCACGCAGATGATAGAAGTCTGTGAGCTGTTTCAAATGGTGACTTTTTTTTAAATGTTCAAACCTCGAAGAAGTCACGTGACAGCGTGTGCTAGTTAAAATGATTCTTCTTTCTTTCTTGGAATTGTTGTTTAAATTTGAATAAATCTGTAATTTAGAAAGCCTATACAATGCAAGAATTTTTTTAATTAACAGTTATTTATTTCGCTGATATCTTACTTTTATCAGGAGATTTCTTATTTTTCTATCTCTCTTTCTCACCAAATCGCATACATCGTCTCCATTTTTATCGCTTTTTCATCTTCTCTTTCACTTTTTTTTTTTTTTTTTGCATTACAAACTGTCTTATTAAATACCTAGATATTTTTTTAAAAACAAATAACCATAACAATTTAAATAATAAAAATTAGCATTATTTTTTTAAACAAACCTTTTTAAACGTGTTTTACGTATTGGACGGGTTTGGCTAAAACTAGGACAACGAGTACGTTGAGAATGAAAGGAAATGTCACAAACAAATGGTCATCACAGAGCAACATGCTTTTAATTTTTTGTGTGTAAAATATTTATTCATGGAGTTTACTTTTATTAATTATTTAGAGTGCAAAAAGAAATGCCAAATTTTAAAACCAATATGGCGGTCTTGAATGTTGTAGAATTGGTATAAAATAAAAATAAAAAATGAAAAAACATAAAAATTAATTTTTTTTCTCATTTTATTTTAGCCTTTGGGTCGAAATAATTTATATAAAAATAAATAGTTTTTAATTTTTTTGTCTGCAAAATAATTTACGCCACTAAACTCCACATTTACCAAAACTTTAAATAACAAATTGATATTTTTTGACAATCCGCAAAAATTAAACATTCGAGTATTCGAAACTAGTTCAAAGCAGCTTTTTTCTCTCAAAAACTGTAATTATCCCTTGTCTTGAAAGAATTAGCCGTAATTACTTACTCTCTCATGCAAACACGAAGTAGTGTATCTTTACCACCAACTTTCACAAAAATTTCGATTAGTAGTAATTATGCAGCTTTAAAAGCAAAGTAAAAATGGAAATTGACAAACACAATATTTTTCTTTTTTAAGTTTTTAATTTAATTTATGTGTAATAAAATCAATAAGAGGAGGTGCAATACTAACACCAACTATTATTATTATTATTATTATTATTATTATTATTATTATTATTGTTTTTATTATTATTAATATTTAGTTTTATTATTATTATTATTATTATTATTATCATTATTATTATTATTATTATTATTATTATTATTGTTTTTATTATTATTAATATTTATTTTTATTATTATTATTATTATTATTATTATTATTATTATTATTATTATTATTAACTTTACAGTGTTGTGTATGTTTTACACCGGTTTTTTTTTTCTCTTCAACAGTGAACTCTTACACCAAAGCTAGTGAAGATAGTCAAAGAGTCAATTAGATGGAAAGCACTTGGCGTAGAATGTTTGCTGAGTCAAGCAAAACTGACTTCTGGAGTACGGTGATGTTATATCTGATTCCCAAGGAGATAAGCTGTTTCATAAGATCATCAGGAATTAAGCCAAGCGCATTTATGATTATCGGCACGATTGGAGTTTTCTTATTTCACAGTCTAGCAATCTCTACCCTCAGTTTCTGATTGTTCCATAGTTTCTCATTCTTCTTGCCTGTTAAGTTGATGTCGTTTGGAAAAGCCACATCAATAATTTGGTATTCGGTGGTCTTTTTGTTCACAATTACAATATCCGATTTCCTTTGAGTTATCTCTCGGTCAAACTGAATCATGAAATCCCAGAGAATCTTTACGTCCTCATTTTTCACTACCCATGCTTCGTAATTTTGATACCATTTATACGCCACTTGGATGTCAAACTTTTGACACAAACTCCAGTGCAGATTTCTACAAACTTTGTCATGGCGACGTTTATACTCTTTTTGAGCAAATATAGAACATGTACTAACAATTTGTGACACTGTTTCAAGAGATATACCACGCAACCTGCACTTATCTGAACAGTCATTCCCAGAGATGTTTTTATTTATTGCATTTGTATTTAGTAACTGTTTTTTAACAGTAAATAGAGAATTTTCTCTTTCTCTTTTCAAGTCACCTTTAGACAGAAAATTCCACGTGTCATCACATTTTTGTGCCTTAGTATCTCGCTCAAACTGACCATGAAATTTCTTTCTTACCAACTCAGTCAAATTTTCTGCTTCAATTCTTTCCTTGTACTTCTTGTACTTCCGCTTATCTTCCAATGAACCTTTATCTAGCTCTTCCTCTTTCGCCACTGCTACGAATAAGACTTCATAACTGTTAGCCAAGTATTGTTAGCCACGTATTCATGGACACTTCTAAGCTCTTCCCCAACACATTCTTCAATCGCAATCAGCCTTCTTCCTCCTTTCTTCGGTCCTGGATATGACCTAAAACTACCTCCGATGGTGAGGCCCCACCTTGCGGGCTTTGGGGAGTGTGGAGCCACCCTTTAATCGCCATTGTTCCCAGGTCCACTCTGACCCGGAGTGGTAGTACCTGCTAGGGTCCCAACTATGGGTTAAATAGAATCTGACGTAAAAAAAAATATACTCCATTAAAATTCGTTCCTCAAAATAACTAGATTCGGCATTAAATAACCTGAAAAAAGTTGATATGCCGTAAAACAAAAACAACCAACCAACATCCTCCTTTCTTCGTTGTGATATACAGTCTGAGCACATTAGAATTTGGTTGAAGTACTCCATACTTGACTAACACCTCTATTCAGCCTTTTTATATTTTCCTGTGTTCATCCTACCAAAGCTGCATTACATCGAATTTCAGCAACCGCCCATGAATTGATGGCTATGAACAGGTTCCTACCATTCAATCTAGATTTCAGGAGCAGTTTGAGTGTCCGCATTTACACCTCTTTCGTCTTCTCTTTTATTTATTGCAAATCATCATAACAAGTTCAAGTACGCCCAGGTATTTGTTGCCTTCTATATCAGGATCTCCTAATCTTTTACGATTTGGCAAAATGATGCCTTTCCTCGTTTAAGATTAACTTCTTCACATTTGGAAATTCCAAACTCCATATTTATGTCTTCACCCCACTGTTGAACAATTTGAACCAGAGACTGATTGTATTTCTGTTTTGCCAAACAATTTCAGATCATCCATAAACAACATGTGGTTGATCTTTGATCGATTCTTCTCCAGTTGGTATCCCGTCTTTGTCCCTCTTAGTACATGTGTTAATGGTATGAGTACTATTATAAATAAAAGTGGCCATTTGAAAAAAAAAATGATTTTTCAACTGTTCATACTTTTTCCTATGGACTTCATTAAATTTTCAGACATTCCTACCATTTTTAACGTGTTGAGTACCCATATCATAAACTTTGTGTAATCTATCCAAGCTACGTTAAAGTTTGTTTTTCTCCTTTTGCAGTTCTTTAAAATATATTTATCAATCGATAGTTGATCTTTTGTTTTTAAATACCTTTTCCTCCCGCCTTTTTCTTCCATTAGTATTGAACGATTTACTTCAAGCTGATCATATACTTTTGAACTGATTATCCCTGTCAGTGTCTTCATAAGCAAGTTCATTCAAGCATTTCTACTTAGGCATGAACTTCATTTGTTTGCTCAAATCTTCAACAGAAATGTGGATATTCTATTTTTGTGTGCCATCCATTCTTTCGCTTACTCTAGTGACCAGTCAGCATCAACCTGGGGAAAGTAGTAGTAGTAGTAGTAGTAGTAGTAGTAGTAGTAGTAGTAGTAGTATAATAATAATAATAATAATAATAATAATAATAATAATAATAATAATAATAATAATAATAATAATAATAATAATAATAATAATAATAATAATAATAATAATAATAATAATAATAATAATAATAATAATAATAATAATAATAATAATAATAATAATAATAATAATAATAATAATAATAATAATAATAATAATAATAATAATAATAATAATAATAATAATAATAATAATAATAATAATAATAATAATAATAATAATAATAATAATAATAATAATAATAATAATAATAATAATAATAATAATAATAATAATAATAATAATAATAATAATAATAATAATAATAATAATAATAATAATAATAATAATAATAATAATAATAATAATAATAATAATAATAATAATAATAATAATAATAATAATAATAATAATAATAATAATAATAATAATAATAATAATAATAATAATAATAATAATAATAATAATAATAATAATAATAATAATAATAATAATAATAATAATAATAATAATAATAATAATAATAATAATAATAATAATAATAATAATAATAATAATAATAATAATAATAATAATAATAATAATAATAATAATAATAATAATAATAATAATAATAATAATAATAATAATAATAATAATAATAATAATAATAATAATAATAATAATAATAATAATAATAATAATAATAATAATAATAATAATAATAATAATAATAATAATAATAATAATAATAATAATAATAATAATAATAATAATAATAATAATAATAATAATAATAATAATAATAATAATAATAATAATAATAATAATAATAATAATAATAATAATAATAATAATAATAATAATAATAATAATAATAATAATAATAATAATAATAATAATAATAATAATAATAATAATAATAATAATAATAATAATAATAATAATAATAATAATAATAATAATAATAATAATTCTCGCTAGGAGTGGTCATTATAATAGATTTTTCCCTGAGAAAAACATGTGGTGTTTTTACTGGAGTCTGAGTGACAACAAGTCTTCCCAGATTTCCAGTACTCCCCATCTCCCCCGATACTCTTTGCAGATAAATTTGCGTTATCGAAACAGCTGCTTATCATCGATTCATCGTTGGCAGCCACAATCGGTCTTCACTGGAATTTGGATGGCAATAAGACTCCACCAAAGTCCCAATATTCTTTGCACTCATCCAACGGAGGTCTAGCTAGTGATTTCTCTCCTCGGTCCTGTCCTCCTACTCATTTAGTGTGGCGCCAGTTTATAGTGACATACACGCATAAAATAGCTACGAAAGCAAAGGCGCAGGGGACTTAGCTTACAATTATAATGTTTCAGTTTTTATGATTCAATGTGATGTCCCTTTGCATTTTACATCTGTAGCAATTTCTATATGTCAAGCTTATGCCTGTAGCTCCCGTGTGTTGGTTTTCACATTCAAGGGTTTTCCTTCATATTTATGCAGTTTTCATTATTGTTATCCATTGTATCTTCTAAGCCATCTCTCTGATTTGAGTCCCTCTCATTCTTTTTTCAAAGTTGTTGTTATTATTATCATTATTATTATCATCATCATCAGCAGCAGCAGCAGCATTATTATTATTATTATCATCAGCATCATCATCAGCATCATTATTTTATTATTATTATCATCATCAGCAGCAGCAGCAGCAGAATCATCATCATCATCATCATCATCATCATCATTATTATTATTATTATTATAGAAATATTTAATAGTGAGGCATAAGTTTATATTTTACTTCCCCATCCTATCCACACCTTGCTCAAATTAATTGCTTAACTAATATATTAATTAAATTATATGTCATAATTAAAAATTGCACAGCGTAAAAATTAATTAAGAAAACTAAAACAAATTCGAAGTTTTATTATTACTAATTGACATGGAAAAACACAGAAAAAAATTATGAAAATTAAATTCTATGCATTTTCTAGAATCATATTCATGTAATGAAATTTGATCAGGATTAGAATAAGGTTTAGAAAAATTATACTAAAAGTAGTGCAAAATTATATATACGACGTGTGTTCAATAAGTTTCCAGGTGTTTTTCGTATGGGCACTTTTATTGCTAGAAAACACATGAAACTCTAGTCCCATTCGAAGTAATCTCCTCTGGCTGCAATGCATTTGTTGTATCGTTCCAACAACTTCTGGAAGGCTCCATGGAAGTCCTCTTGTGTAAGCGTCTCAATGATCTCCCCAATTGTCTCATAACGACAGCTTCTAAGGTTTTCCTTGAGCTTAGAAAATAGCTAAAAGTCAAAGGGAGAAAGGGAGGATGAGGAACTGTTTTGATGCCCATCTTGGTCAAATAGTCTGTGGCAGGGATGGAGAATTATTGTATGTACAGTTTCCACGCTAATATACAACGGTGCATTTATTTCTTCTATAGACACACGACGGTTCTTATCCAGGAAATTCTTTATTTGGCCAATCAACTCTGATATTCTGACTTTCATACTCTTCCCACACCTCTCATCATCCCTCACATACTGCCTGCTTTACTTGAATCTCTTACGCTACTGAAAAACTGATGCCCGATTTATACAAGATGGTCCAAAAGTAATCCGAAGCATTCTCTACGTTTCTGTGGCATTTTTCCAAGTTTAAATTGGAATTTAATTGCATATCGCTCTTCTCAAGTGTCCTTATGTTCAGATTGAATTTTTTAAATTCGCCAGCTGTGACAATCAAGCTTTAGTAGGATGTATTCCAATTTCTGCTGTAGCTGTTCATTTTCAGCTTAAATCATGAAAATTGGTTAGTTATTTCATAAGATGTGTAGCAATAACATAACGAATTTTCAAGAGTCTACGACAATTTTTAATGCATGTGTAAAAACTAAGTCTGGAAACTTATTGAAGGCATTTCGTATATTTGTATTTTATTTTGGAATCCTTTGAGATAAGGCTTCATAATTATGTATCCATTCTTTTGCGGACTGTTCTCCTCATCTTGATAGTTGTTGTTGTTTCAACACGTTTTCGTCCAACTCATCGTCTGGTCTTCTTCAGGTGATTAACTACAACGGGATGGGAATGTTGAGTTTTGTAAAATGTATTCCAAGTAATTAATGCCTTCCATAGTTGTTGTTCTCTTAACTTTGGAGCTCGTGACACAGTGGATAGAAGCGTTGACTCTCTACAGTTCCAGGTGAGTATTGTCTGAAGATAGCGGTTTCCATCCTACCCAAAGCAAAACAGAGGATTAGTTGACAAAAAAAAAACGTGGTGAGACAACAACTGGGGAAGGTAGTAATTACAAGACTCAGCATTTCTATCCTGTCGCGGTTAATCAACTGAAGAAGGTCAGAGGATGAGGTGACCGAAAATGTGATGAAACAACAACAGTTATGAAGATCAGAAGAACAGTTTACTAAAAGGATGAGCGCACAAAAGAGTGCAAAATTTCCCCTCTTTTTAGTTGCTGTGTTTACACCTAATGCCGGTTCATAGAAACGGAACTTGTAACGAAAGATCAAAATACTTACTTTAGATGAATTGAATGGCGTGAATGCATTTTCATTAGTCAAATTTCTAAAAACCCTGAACATGACGTAGAACGAAATAAAAAAAAGAATGTGCCGATGATGTAATTACGAAATTTATTTGTAGAATCCATATAACACATCAGAATTGAGAATCAATGGCTGTTGGCCTTTGCTTCAGGAGTACTCATACCCAACTGCACCAATAAGAGGGGGGACAGCTTTAGTCACTATATCTGACACTCCTCCAAAAATGGATCTGTTTAAAAAATGTGTGATATATTTTTTTTACTGCAAATATCGTCACAGGCGCTTATATTATCGGATTATATTAACTTTAGATTAAATCGTCTCTGAGTGGGGCGTGCAAAGATTTCTGATTGATGGGTGAGCAGACACCTTGTCATGACAGCCCAATAAGTGAATCTTCGAACTCTTATGAGAAACGAGCAACTCCTTCTGCTTGATTGAGTGCGTATGTACCGTTGAATCATTACTGAAAGTCCCGATTAAGTCCTTAAACTCGATGAGTCAGTGTTCTATTTGCAGCTGATAAAACTGACACCTCGTCCTTATTAAAAAAGAGAACGAATTGACGGTCTTTTATTTTCCTTTGTCAAATTAAAAATCTGACACATCTTCTCTTTCTTTTGGCGTTTTATATTTATTTATTTATTATTTATTTTTACTTTAGTTATTTATTTATTTTATTTTTTTATTTATTATTTTATTTATTTATTTTGCTTTTCAAATTCTTTCTATTTTCGATCCTTCGTTTCTTTTGTCATTTCCATTTTAGCATGTTCGTCTTTATCTTTTTATTCATTTTTTGTTATTTTTATTTCGTCATTTATCTTTTAGCATTTTCTTCTTTTTTTTTCGTTTTCTTTTTATGCGATTCTTACTTTTCTTTCGTCATTTCTATTTTTTTTACTCACGTTCACCCCTAATAAGGCATATCGCCACTTGGACATAAGGGGCCATGTCTTAGCGTTTTCGTCTTTCTTTGTCTTTTTTCTTTATATCTGTTTCTTTCTTCTTTTTGTTGTAATTTTCATTTTAGTGTTTTTGTCTCCTTTATTATCCTTCGTTTCTTTCAGTTTTTTTTTTTTTTGTCATTTTTATTTTAGCGGTTTCGTCTCGTTTTTTGTATTTTTTATTCTTTTTTTTCTTTTCCTTTTATTATTATTGACTTCTTTTTTATTGTTTTTGTTTCAAATTTTTTGTTATTCTTCTTTTTGTTCGTTTCTTTCTTTTTCCTTTGAACTTTTTTCTAATCTTTTTTTCTATTTTCCGTGTGTTTTTCCGTCGGCTTTTTTCCTCGTTCTTGCTTTCGAATTTTCTTATTCATTTTTAAAGATTTTTCTTTTTTTTTTTTCTTTTCTTTCAGTTTTTATTTACTTTTTTCATTCTTTTTTTTTCTATTTTTTCTCTTTTTCATTTGTTTTCTTTTTTTCTTTCTTCTGCTTCGTTTTTCCATTTCTTTCGTTTACACTTTTTTGTATTTCTCTGCTTCCTTTCTTTTTCTTCCTTGACTTTCAGTTTCATTTTCTCTCTTCTTTATTTAATTTTATTTTCAAAAATATTTTTCTTTCTATTTCTTTTTAATTTTCCTTTTATCTTCGTTTATTTTCATTCTTTTGCTTTTTACTCCTTTCTTTTTTCTGATCTTGTTTGTATGTTTTTTATGTCTTTCTTTTCTTTAGTTTTCTTTTTTGTTTTATTATGTTTATTTTCTTTTTTTCATTTTTGTATGTTTCCTTTTTTATGTCTTTTCTTTTTTTTTTTTTCTTTTTCTTTTTATTATCTTTATTTTCTTTTTGCTTTTTTGTATCTTTCGTTTTTATGTCTTTTCTTTGGTTTTTGTTCTATTATGTTTATTTTCTTTTTTCTTTCTGTATATTTCGTTTTTATATCTTTTCTTTTTTTTCTTTTTGTACATTTCGTTATTTGATGTTTTTTCTTTGTTTTTCCTCATTTTTGTTTTATTATGTTTATTTTCTTTTTTCTTTTTGTATATTTCGTTATTTTATGTTTTTTCTTTGTTTTTTCTCATTTTTGTTTTATTATGTTTATTTTTTTTGTATATTTCGTTATTTTATGTTTTTTCTTTGTTTTTTCTCATTTTTGTTTTATTATGTTTATTTTCTTTTTTCTTTTTTGTATATTTCGTTATTTTATGTTTTTTCTTTGTTTTTTCTCATTTTTGTTTTATTATGTTTATTTTCTTTTTTCTTTTTGTATGTTTCGTTATTTTATGTTTTTTCTTTGTTTTTTCTCATTTTTGTTTTATTATGTTTATTTTCTTTTTGTATATTTCGTTATTTTATGTTTTTTCTTTGTTTTTTTTTTCATTTTTCTTTTATTATGTTTATTTTCTTTTTTCTTTTTGTATGTTTCGTTATTTAATGTTTTTTCTTTGTTTTTTCTCATTTTTGTTTTATTATGTTTATTTTCTTTTTTCTTTTTGTATGTTTCGTTATTTTATGTTTTTTCTTTGTTTTTTTTTCATTTTTGTTTTATTATGTTTATTTTCTTTTTTCTTTTTGTATATTTCGTTATTTTATGTTTTTTCTTTGTTTTTTTCTCATTTTTGTTTTATTATGTTTATTTTCTTTTTTTCTTTTTGTATGTTTCGTTATTTTATGTTTTTTCTTTGTTTTTTTCTCATTTTTGTTTTATTATGTTTATTTTCTTTTTTCTTTTTGTACATTTCGTTATTTTATGTTTTTTCTTTGTTTTTTCTCATTTTTGTTTTATTATGTTTATTTTCTTTTTTCTTTTTGTATGTTTCGTTATTTTATGTTTTTTCTTTGTTTTTTCTCATTTTTGTTTTATTATGTTTATTTTCTTTTTCTTTTTGTATATTTCGTTATTTTATGTTTTTGTCTTAGTTTTTTCTCACTTTTGTTTTATTATGTTTATTTTCTTTTTTCTTTTTGTATGTTTCGTTATTTTATGTTTTTTCTTTGTTTTTTCTCATTTTTGTTTTATTATGTTTATTTTCTTTTTTCTTTTTGTATATTTCGTTATTTTATGTTTTTTCTTTGCTTTTTTCTCATTTTTGTTTTATTATGTTTATTTTCTTTTTTCTTTTTGTATGTTTCGTTATTTTATGTTTTTTCTTTGTTTTTTTCTCATTTTTGTTTTATTATGTTTATTTTCTTTTTTCTTTTTGTATGTTTCGTTATTTTATGTTTTTTCTTTGTTTTTTTCTCATTTTTGTTTTATTATGTTTATTTTCTTTTTTCTTTTTGTACATTTCGTTATTTTATGTTTTTTCTTTGTTTTTTCTCATTTTTGTTCTATTATGTTTATTTTCTTTTTTCTTTTTGTATGTTTCGTTATTTTATGTTTTTTCTTTGTTTTTTCTCATTTTTGTTTTATTATGTTTATTTTCTTTTTTCTTTTTGTATATTTCGTTATTTTATGTTTTTGTCTTAGTTTTTTCTCACTTTTGTTTTATTATGTTTATTTTCTTTTTTCTTTTTGTATGTTTCGTTATTTTATGTTTTTTCTTTGTTTTTTCTCATTTTTGTTTTATTATGTTTATTTTCTTTTTTCTTTTTGTATATTTCGTTATTTTATGTTTTTTCTTTGCTTTTTTCTCATTTTTGTTTTATTATGTTTATTTTCTTTTTTCTTTTTGTATGTTTCGTTATTTTATGTTTTTTCTTTGTTTTTTTCTCATTTTTGTTTTATTATGTTTATTTTCTTTTTTCTTTTTGTACATTTCGTTATTTTATGTTTTTTCTTTGTTTTTTTTTTTCATTTTTGTTTTATTATGTTTATTTTCTTTTTTCTTTTTGTATATTTCGTTATTTTATGTTTTTTCTTTGTTTTTTTCTCATTTTTGTTTTATTATGTTTATTTTCTTTTTTCTTTTTGTATATTTCGTTATTTTATGTTTTTTCTTTGTTTTTTTTTCATTTTTGTTTTATTATGGTTATTTTCTTTTTTCTTTTTGTATATTTCGTTATTTTGTTTTTTCTTTGTTTTTATCATTTTTGTTTTATTATGTTTATTTTCTTTTTTCTTTTGGCATATTTCGTTATTTTATGTTTTTTCTTTGTTTTTTTCTCATTTTTGTTTTATTATGTTTATTTTCTTTTTTCTTTTTGTACATTTCGTTATTTTATGTTTTTTCTTTGTTTTTTCTCATTTTTGTTTTATTATGTTTATTTTCTTTTTTCTTTTTGTATGTTTCGTTATTTTATGTTTTTTCTTTGTTTTTTCTCATTTTTGTTTTATTATGTTTATTTTCTTTTTTCTTTTTGTATATTTCGTTATTTTATGTTTTTGTCTTAGTTTTTTCTCACTTTTGTTTTATTATGTTTATTTTCTTTTTTCTTTTTGTATGTTTCGTTATTTTATGTTTTTTCTTTGTTTTTTCTCATTTTTGTTTTATTATGTTTATTTTCTTTTTTGTTTTTGTATATTTCGTTATTTTATGTTTTTTCTTTGCTTTTTTCTCATTTTTGTTTTATTATGTTTATTTTCTTTTTTCTTTTTGTATGTTTCGTTATTTTATGTTTTTTCTTTGTTTTTTTTCTCATTTTTGTTTTATTATGTTTATTTTCTTTTTTTCATTTTTGTATGTTTCGTTATTTTATGTATTTTGTTTGTTTTTTCTCATTTTTGTTTTATTATGTTTATTTTCTTTTTTCTTTTTGTATATTTCGTTATTTTATGTTTTTTCTTTGTTTTTTTCTCATTTTTGTTTTATTATGTTTATTTTCTTTTGTTCTTTTTTGTATATTTCGTTATTTTATGTTTTTTCTTTGTTTTCTTTCTTTTTTGTTGTATTATATTTATTTTCTTTTTTGTATATTTCGTTTTTTATGTGTTTTCTTTGTATTTTATCTTTTTTGTTTGTATTATATTTATTTTCTTTTTTGTATATTTCGTTTTTATGTCTTTTCTTTGTTTTTTTTCTTTTTTGTTTTATTATCTTTATTATCTTTTTGTTTTTTTGTATATTTTGTTTTTATGTTTTTCTTTGTTTTTCTTTTTGTTATTGTTATCTTTATTTTTTTATTTTTTGTATATTTCGTTTTTATATATTTTCTTTGTTTTTTTTCATTTTGGTTTTTATTATGTCTATTTCTTTTTTCTTTTTGTATATTTCGTTTTTATGTATTTTTTGTTTTTTCTTTTTTGTTTTATAATCTTTATTATATTTTTCTTTTTTGTATATTTTGTTTTTATGGCTTTTCTTTGTTTTTTTTAGTATCTTTATTTTCTTTTTTGTATATTTCGTTTTTATGTCTTTTCTTTTTTTCTTTTTTCTTTTTATTATCTTTATTATCTTTTTCTTTTTTGTATATTTTGTTTTTTCTTTGTTTTTTTTTAGTATCTTTGTTTTTTTTTGTATATTTCGTTTTTATATCTTTTCTTTGTTTTTTCTTTTTTGTTTTATAATCATTATTATATTTTTCTTTTTTGTATATTTCGTTTTTATGTCATTTCTTTGTTTTTTCTTTTTCGTTTTTATAATGTTTGTATTTTTTCTTTTTGCATATTTCGTTTTTTGTCTTTCCTTTTGGTTTGTTCTTTTTTCTTTTTATTATCTTTATTTTCTTTTTTGTATGTTTTGTTTTTATGTCCTTTCTTTTTTTCTTTTTGTTTTTATCTTTATTATCTTTTGTCTTATTGTTTATTTTGTTTCTATGTTTTTTCTTTATTTTCTTTTGTTTTATTATTTTTATGTGTTTTCCGTTTTTGTATGTGTCGTTTTTTATATCTTTTCTTTGTTTTTGTTTCTTTTTTTGTTTTTATTATCTTTATTTTCTTTTTACTTTTTGTATATTTCGTTTTGTATTGTTTTTTTTTGTATATTTCGTTGTTTATGTCTTTACTTTTGTTTGTTTTTTTTGTTTTTATTATCTTTATTTTCTTTTTACTTTTTGTATATTTCGTTGTTTATGTCTTTCCTTTTGTTTGTTTTTTTGTTTTTATTATCTTTATTTTCTTTTTACTTTTTGTATATTTCGTTTTGTATTGGTTTTTTTTGTATATTTCGTTGTTTATGTCTTTACTTTTGTTTGTTTTTTTGTTTGTTTCTATTATCTTTATTTTCTTTTTACTTTTTGTATATTTCGTTTTGTATTGTTTTTTTTTGTATATTTCGTTGTTTATGTCTTTACTTTTGTTTGTTTTTTTTGTTTTTATTATCTTTATTTTCTTTTTACTTTTTGTATATTTCGTTTTGTATTGTTTTTGTTTTGTATATTTCGTTGTTTATGTCTTTACTTTTGTTTGTTTTTTGTTTTTATTATCTTTATTTTCTTTTTACTTTTTGTATATTTCGTTTTGTATTGGTTGTTTTTTGTATATTTCGTAGTTTATGTCTTTACTTTTGTTTGTTTTTTTTTGCTTTTATTATCTTTATTTTCTTTTTACTTTTTGTATATTTCGTTTTGTATTGTTTTTTTTGTATATTTCGTTGTTTATGTCTTTACTTTTGTTTGTTTTTTTTGTTTTTATTATCTTTATTTTCTTTTTACTTTTTGTATATTTCGTTTTGTATTGTTTTTTTGTATATTTCGTTGTTTATGTCTTTACTTTTGTTTGTTTTTTTTTGTTTTTATTATCTTTATTTTCTTTTTACTTTTTGTATATTTCGTTTTGTATTGTTTTTTTTTTATATTTCGTTGTTTATGTCTTTACTTTTGTTTGTTTTTTTTTGTTTTTATTATCTTTATTTTCTTTTTACTTTTTGTATATTTCGTTTTGTATTGTTTTTTTTTCTTTTTTTTGTATATTTCGTTGTTTATGTATTTTCTTTTGTTTGTTTTTTGTTTTTATTATCTTTATTTTCTTTTTTGTATGTGTCGTTTTTATGTCTTTTCTTTGGTTTGCTCACTTGTGTTTTTATTATCTGTTTTTCTTTTTTGTAGGTTTCACTGTTTATGTATTTTCTTTGTTTTGTTCTATTTTGTTTTTATTTTCTGTTTTTCTTTTTTCTTTTTTGTTTATTTTGTTTTTATGTCTTTTATTTGTTTTTTTTCGTTTTTATTATCTGTATTTTCTTTTTTCTTTTTTGTATTTTATTTCTTTTCCTTAAGTTGTTTTTTGTTTGTTTTTATTTTCTTTTTTTTTTCTTTTTTTGTATGTTTCGTTTTTATGTCTTGTTTTTTTTTTGTTTTGTTTTATTATCGATTTTTTTTCTATTTTTATGTTTCGTTTTTTATGTCTTGTTTTTTTTTGTTTTGTTTTATTATCGATTTTTTTCTATTTTTATGTTTCGTTTTTTATGTCTTTTCTTTGGGTTGTTCTTTATCTTTATTTTTGTCTTTTCTTTTTCGTTTTTGTATTTTTTCTGACGTTTACTTTTGCATTTACGTCTTCGTGTATTATTATTTTCTCTTTAATTTTATTTCTTTGGCATTTCTATTTCACTTTCTGTCTTTTTTATTTGTTTTGTTTGATATAAGTTTTCTTTATTTGTATTATCTTTTTTAATTTCTTTATTCAATTATTTAATGCTAGCTTAGGTGTCCGGATGCCCGGGTGTTTGGAATGGGGGGTGTTGAGCAAAAAAAGTAGTAGGCAGGCAGGCTTGAAACCGACGCGAAAGCAGAAAAGAAAGTGGATGTGTGTGTAAGGGTGTTGGTTGAGCAAAAAAAAATGGAAAATTGCGAGCGCAAAAAAAAGTACAGCGAAGGAGGAAAAGAAAGTGGAAAAAAAACGTGACGCGTTAGCGGTTGCGCCCATCGCCAAACCGTAAGTGGCGTAGGCTACTCAATCGAAAAGAGGCGACGACTTTCGAAAAAAATCGGCGAAAAAAGCGACCCCTCCCTGTAGAAAAGTGGCCAGTTGAGAGTGAAGGAATTAATGATTTTAGCCAATTTTTCGATATTTTTCTTCCGGATCGAGCTTCAAAATGATACCAATCTCGTGAAAGTCTGTCGCCTCTGTGGAAAGATTTTGCAATACATACATACATACATACATAAATCCAAACTGACAGCTGAGATTTATATTATAGACGAATATGCAAGTTTCTTTCTTGCATTATATCTTTCCGTTTCCTTTAAGATTTCTTTCTTTTTTCTTTTTAGTTATGCTTTTTTTTAATTTCATCTATAATACGAGAATCTTTCTAAAAGTAAAGCCCTATTTTTCAGGTAAATTTTTCAAGGTTAAGAGCTGTGAGAACAAAAGCACTACTATTAAAACTACAGAATTATTTTTTCACATCTGTTTCTGACGCATGTCAATGACAGAGGGTTGCTTTTTAAGAGTATCACGCCGTCAATATCTGCAAAAGAGCTATGAAACTCTTAGGTCAAGAAGGCATACGTTCAGTCATCATAATAATGCCATTTGCAATCTGCTCTGATCCATTCGGGCGGAACTAAAAAATAGGATAAATTATTTTTAAACACCTCTCGTATTTCTTAGTTTTTCTATGTCTATTTTCTTTTGTCTTTATGCCATCCCTCCATGCTTACGGATTACGAGAGCCAGGGTTGTAAGATTTTTTTGTAAACCGCACGGACTATTCCGCCGATAAGCTCGTCCTTATAATACATAAGTGACATACAATCTATACCGGGTTACGCCAGAATTTTGAAAATTGTGAGTTTACTGCGCGGGTTGGTTATTGCAAAAAGAGTTCAAAGAGTTATGGTCGACGGTGGCACCTGAAATGCCATTCGGTTCGTGTGAAAGAAAGTGTGGAAAGAAAGAAAGAAAGAGAGAAAGATTTTTTCGCTCGCATGCAAGTGAGTCTGGCTTCCGATTTGGGGCGAAACGGAAGTGTTGAGTTAGACACGAAAATTCGTCGAAAGAAACGAAAAAAAAAGAAGTGGGTCAACAATGCGAATAAAGTAATCCATGTCAGAAAATCGGCGTTGTGTTTTCATCAGATATTCTTTTACAGCATCGACAAGTGACGGGAAGAATCGATCAACAAACAGAAAAAAGTATGGTGCTTTTATCATTGTATATATATTTTTTCTGTTCGATGAAGTCTTCTTCTTCTTCTTCTCCTCCTCCTCTTTTCCCTTCTTTTTATTATTATATTAATGACTGTGCCTCTTATTACGTGTCTACGCATGTGGTCATGATACTTTTGTGAAAGTAGTGAAATCAACAAGCAATGAGGAAGGGTGAAGAAATAGATTAAATGTGATTTGTTTAATTAATTACAAATAACAGTTAATCAGAAGAATTATTTCTGTCTGCAAAAATAACTCAATCTCAGAAATAAGAGGTCTGCGTGGTGGAGCAATAAACGTATCGTCTTAAGTAAACTCCATTTCCGTTTAATGAAAACCGGTTTTTTTTTTTTTTTGTTGACCGGTTGTGTACAAATACCAAGACCGATAGAAACCTTCTATCATGTCTGAAACTGACACAATATTCAATGACCGATATCGGAGATGCGTCGCCGTATAACCCATGCTCTCTACCGATCCAAGTTATGACAACAGGACCATTGCCAGCACCCTCAAAATGCAAATCCCTTATCCCTGAGTGGCTTCCGGGCCTTGATAAGTGGTGATCACTGTGTAAAAAAAAAAAAAATCCGGACAGTTCCACACTTTCTATCATTTTCTATGCTATTTAAAAAGATTTTGTTTTTGGTGACATTGTCTGCTCGTACACAAATTGGGCATTTGATTGATTCACAAAAATAGGCAAGTTAGACGTTAATTAGGCAGTAAGTTGTTACGATGTGAGTATCCGTGTCCGAATCATACGTATGTCTAAAAGATATTTTGATGTTTTATAAATAAAAAAAATAACATAATATAATAATAGCAAAATATTACACTTACTTTTAAAACTAAGTGACCTTTTGAACATGCGCAAAAAGTTAGCATGAAACGGATTCAACATTAATTAAAAGCGAATTTTCTTAATAATATAATTTCTATTTTTAATAACATAATTTCTATTTTTAATAACCTAATTAATTTTTTTAATAACATAATTTCTATTTTTAATGACATAATTTCTATTTTTAATGACATAATTTCTATTTTTAATGACATAATTTCTATTTTTTCTTTTTAACATAAATTTCTATTTTTCTTAACATAATTTCTATTTTTAATATAATTTCAATTTCTTTAAAAATAGAAATTATTCTAATTTTTATTTGTTAATTAAATAATTTCTATTTTTGATAATATAATTTCTTTTTACATAATTTACAGTTTTTTAATAATATAATTTATATTTTTTTAATACATAATTCATATAATTTACATTTTTAAATCATAATTTATATTTTTAAATCATAATTTATATTTTTTTAATAACATAATTAATATTTTTGATAACATAATTTCTATTATTTGAATAACAATTTCTATTTTTAATAGCAGAATTTCTATTTTGTCAACAATTTGACCTTTGAGAACTCTACCAAACCCCTCCGATAATTTTGAGTCTAAACACTTGAAATTTTAAATATAGGTTCCTTGGAAATGGATCTAACTTAATAACTTGATTTGAGCCCTAAAAAATAAATGTTAAGGGGTCATAATAGGGATCAAAGTTTTAAAAAATTGACCTTTTTTTGTTTTTGTTTTTTTTGCTCAGCATACACCTCCAAACACCCGGGCAACACCGGGCACCCATGCTACAACGCCGGACACCCATGCTAGTATATCTATAAAAGTGAACGTGTCTCTGTGTGTGAGTGTGTCTGTGTATATTTCCCTACGCAATAACTCTGTCAATTTTCAGTCTACAGATTCGAAATTTGATATATAGGGTACTGAGATTCGGGAAAAACTTTGTAATCTGGTCTCGGCCAGAAATTTGGCTGTTAAGGGGTCAAAGTTCAACGAGTTAACCTTTGAGAACTCTACCAATCTCCTCCAACAATTTTGGGTCTAAACACTTGAACTTTTAGATATAGGTTTCTTGGACATAGATCTAACTTAATAACTTGATTTGAGCCCAAAACAATAAATGTAAAGGGGTCATAATAGGGGTCAAAGTTTAAAAAATTGACCGCTATATATATATATATTTTTTCTTTTGCTCAACATACGCCTTCAAACACCCGGGCAACACCGGGTTTAAATGCTAGTCTATTTTAAAAGTAAATACAACTTCTTTATATACTGAGTCATAATTATACCAATAATTTCAAAAAGGATAAATAATTTGCATATCCCTTAAGCAACAAACATTTTATTAATATCGTGTTGTTCTCTTTATTTTATTTTTGTTATATTTTATTATTGGTTGATTAGGTTCATTTCAATATTACACCCAGTTCTATTTGTGCATATTTTTACAGTGTGCATAATTGCGAGCTGGATTTAGAGTAAATCTCAACCATTCTGTGAAACGGCCTCTACAAAACTACACTTCCTATTGTCGATCAGCAAACTTTAAAATTTATATATAAGGTATTCGGACCTGTAGGAAAGATCGATTTGGTTATGAGCCTAAAAAAAATTGTTAGGGGATAAAAATCGAACAAAAAAAGGGATCTTGACAGGCATAGTTGGTTGTTTTTGTTTTACGGCATATCAACCTTTTTCGGGTTATTTAATGCCGAATCCAAAAATTTTGAAGAAAAATTTTTTTAATAGAATATATTTGTTGTTTTCACGTCGGTTTCTATTTAACCCATAGTTGGGACCCTAACAGGTACTACCATTCCGGGTAAGAGTTGACCTGGGAGCAACGGTAATTAAAGGGTGGCTCCACACTCACCAAAGCCACAGGCTGGGGCCTCACCACTGGATATAGTTTAAGGTCATATCCAGGACCCCCATTGAGGGACTTTTACCCTCTACAGGGGGGGGCAGTCGGCGTATTCTAATGCCCCACCGACAGGGCCCTTGACAGGCATAGATCGACGTAAGGTGTACGCTCTGCACATGCGCAAATATAGATTTATACTTTTAACTGCGCATAAATAAATAAATTATATTTAAGCGTATTTTAAGTTCGAGCAACGTCGAGCGACCCTGGGTGTATTTATAATGACGGGATCAGTTTTGGAAAGTGCTTTGTGTGGAGTTGAGCGAATGTAGATTTTTAAGTGTCTGGGTCAGGGTCGCTGAATCATACTAGTGATGTTTAAGACTGTTTGCATGAGAGCATACATGTCAACAAACATCCATAAGTCATATCACAGGTCCATTCGAACTTTTTCGTTTTGTTTACACTGTCAGCCTGTCGCCGTGTCGTTAAGCCACTTAGCACTACGTTCACTCACCAACCAGTCCTAAACATAATCCAACATACCGCATCCACCAATGTCTAGCACTGTTGTCCATGTATTAACTTGCGATACCATAGCACGACTCTCTGTAACCTTAACAACCAGATAGCGATCTTTCTCGCTAGACATTACGGTAAACAATAATTCGGAACCCGATTCTATTACTGGGAAAAGTTGAGTATTTACAATACAGAATATAGAGAGAAAACGACGAATATATATATATATATATATATATATATATATATATATATATATATATTGCATAAACATATATACATACATACATATATTACATAAACATATATGGATACATATATACACATGCACATATATACACATAGATATATAAACATACACACACATAAGACTATATACGTACATATACACATACATAGATATATGCATAGACATACGCCCATATATATGTACAGAAACACATGTAGCTATATATGCACAAACATACATACATATATATATGCACAGGCATACATACATATATATATATATATGCACAGACATACATATATATATGTATGCACATACATACATACATATATATATGCACAGATATGCAGATATACACACAGACATAAATACATATACATGCACATACATACATTTATATATGCACATGCATACATATATGCACATACATACATATCTATGCACAGACATAAATACATATATATATGCACATACATACATATATATGCACATAAATACATACATATATATGCACATACATACATACATATATATGCACAGATATACACACATATATATGTGCGCAGACATGCATACATATATATGCACAGACATACATACATATATATGCATATACATATATGCACATACGTACATATATATATGCACATCCATACAGACATATATATGCACGTACATACAGACATATATATGCACATACATATATATGCACCTACATACATATATATGCACATACATATATACACATACAGGCATATATGCACATACATACAGACATATATGCACATACATAAATATATATGCACATACATACATATGTATGCACATACATACAGACATATATATGCACATACATACAGACATATACATACAGACATATATATGCACATACATACAGACATATACATACAGACATATATATGCACATACATACAGACATATACATACAGACATATATATGCACATACATATATGTATATGCACATACATATATGTATATGCACATACATACATATATGCACATACATACATGCACATACATAAACATATATGCACATACGTACATACATAAAACGAAATGTGTATGTGTTTATATCCCTTGTTTATTTATTTCTTATTTAGCGACGTGTCTTTTGAAAAAATGTTTTCGAAAAAAAAATTAAGATCAGTATTCGTCTCCTTCAGTATAAGGAAGAGGATGTGTGTGCACGGTGAGGATAGGTGGTGGGAGTAGAAGGTACAGTCAATGAGTGGGTGCCGTTTTAGCTTTGAGGTGGTCGTAAACTTGGCTAGCATAGTTTACCATTACATATATGTGTGCGTGCTTATATATATATATATATATATATATATATATATATATATATATATATGTATATATATATATATATATATGGTAGAGTTATAGACAAGATGAATCTATATATCAAGTCAAATTTATAATGCTATTATTTTATTTCAGATATATATTTAAGCTCCACCGTGTGAGTTGAGCTTCACACATCTTGATAGGTCCGCATTTAAAGAATTTTTCAATACTTCTTTTACATTCTTCTCTCTCTCTCTCTCTCTCTATATATATATATATATATATAGAGAGAGAGAGAGAGAGAGAGAGAGAGAAAGATAGATATATATATATATATATATATATAGAGAGAGAGAGAGAGAGAGAAAGAGATATATAGAGAGAGGGGTAGAGAGAGAGAAAGGACGATAGATAAATAGATAGATAAATGGCAAAAATAAATGATGTAAATAAATCGAGTAAATTACAAAGATTTTGACCTATGAAGCGAAAAATTCTTAATCCATGAATTTTCAAAGATAAACGCTTTTCTTCGGAGGATAAACATTAAGAAAGATATACTAATTTTTTTTTAATTCAAATTTTCACCCCAAACAAGGCACAATGCCACTTTGAAGTAGGGAGCTACTATCGGGGACATAAGTTGCAGAGGTATTATGAAGGAAGATGAGTAACAAGATGTCTGTTCACATTACACTTCTGCATGTCAGTACAGTTGGGAAAGCAGAATCCCGGAAGCGAGATCCAATGTCTAGGGGAAGAAACTATTGGAGTAGAAGGCTTTCTTACACCTAGGGATCTCTACTGTGAAGGGGTGGGATTTAGCTGCTTGTCGGGTTTGTCGGGAGTATTCACATGGAGGGGATACAAGAGCTTGTAGTCCTTCAGAGCATTCACAATTAAAGTATTCGTAGAACAGGCAATAGTCTATATATATTTGAAAATATAAAACAAAAAATATAAAACGCGTTTTAGGCAAAAAAATTATTTTAAATATAACAAATCAAATTCAAATAACAAATCAAATTCAAATAACAAATCAAATTCAAATAACAAATCCAATTCAAATAACAAATCAAATTCAAATAACAAATCAAATTCAAATAACAAATCAAATTCAAATAACAAATCAAATTCAAATAACAAATCAAATTCAAATAACAAATCCAATTCAAATAACAAATCAAATTCAAATAACAAATCAAATTCAAATAACAAATCCAATTCAAATAACAAATCAAATTCAAATAACAAATCAAATTCAAATAACAAATCAAATTCAAATAACAAATCAAATTCAAATAACAAATCAAATTCAAATAACAAATCCAATTCAAATAACAAATCAAATTCAAATAACAAATCAAATTCAAATAACAAATCAAATTCAAATAACAAATCAAATTCAAATAACAAATCAAATTCAAATAACAAATCAAATTCAAATAACAAATCAAATTCAAATAACAAATCAAATTCAAATAACAAATCAAATTCAAATAACAAATCAAATTCAAATAACAAATCAAATTCAAATAACAAATCAAATTCAAATAACAAATCAAATTCAAATAACAAATCAAATTCAAATAACAAATCAAATTCAAATAACAAATCAAATTCAAATAACAAATCAAATTCAAATAACAAATCAAATTCAAATAACAAATCAAATTCAAATAACAAATCAAATTCAAATAACAAATCAAATTCAAATAACAAATCAAATTCAAATAACAAATCAAACTCAAATAACAAATCAAATTCAAATAACAAATCAAATTCAAATACTTATTCATGAAAAAACATAAATTTTATGGATCAAAAATATTGATTTTACTTTTCATCTTCTATGTTTTCTATTTCTCTATTTAGTTTATTGAGCTTTTATTATCTTAATATGTTCCAATTTTAAAGAGATTACTTATATTCATCTTGATAATTTATATATATATATATATATATATATATATATAATAGAAAAATTTATTATTGAAAAATATTCAAATTAAAAATAAAAATTATAAACATGTAAAAAACAAAAGGTATAAAAATATTTAATTATCCGACAAGGAATACAAATAAACAAGAAAGACCTTATTCCGCTGCGAAAACACTTTTGGTCATTAAAATGTGTTTTCTCTACCTCTGAAGAGAGGCCGCTCTTGTGAATATTTTCAAACGATATAAAGTTTGAAATTGTCCGAATAGTTGCGAAACGATTGTAACGAACAATGAAAATGTACTACTTGTTGCGATCAATCCAATCTTTGTTGTCTTGATTTTGTTAAAACAATATATATATATATATATATATATATATATATACATATATATATATATATATATATATATATATATATATATATATATATATATATATATATATATATACGGTTAGGATTAAACTAAGAAAAATAAAAGGACTAATTGTTAAAACTGGAAACGAAAAAGACAGGATATTCTAGTAAAATATATGATAAATTTATAACTCCAAATATTGCAGCATTGAGAATTTTTTTTAAATTCGATTTTATGTTATATATAAATTCTTAATGCTCCATTATTTTAAGTTATACATTTATTATATTTTACTAGAATATCTTATCTTTTATAAGTTTTATCGTAACCATATTACTTTTCATGTTCGCATTTTTCGATATAATCCATGATTTTTCCAGGATTTGCTTACAAAAAATATTTTCTTTTTTGTGTTCAATATCATACGCATTGTCATAAATCCATAAAACATTATTACAAACTTCTTGAATTAAGTAAATAAAAAATAAAATAAATGACGTAATTAAGCAAATAAACAGAAAGAAGGGACAAAAAAACAGTATTAATGGGCGACTTCGTAAGCGAAAGATTATCAATCCTAGTACGGCAAAAACGAGAGAAACATAATTAACGGGAGAATTTGTAAGCGAAAGATTATCAGCCCTAGCACGGCAAAGGACATCACGGTAGTGTTTGAATGATAGATAGATAGATAGATAGATAGATAGATAGATAGATAGATAGATAGATATTATCAGATTATATTATTTACTTATAACATGCTACACTGCGTATGTATTTCTCGATCTATTTTCTTAACGGTGCTCAGCACACGAGTTAATCTGAACAGTTTGATGACTATATCTACTAATACATATACGTGTGTACAATATCCACAACAGCTATCACCATTACGCATAGCATTCATTTTAAATTTAAACTTCTTTCCTTACTTGTCGAGTAAAGTACAGTTTTAGCTTATATATATATATATATATATATATATATATATATATATATATGTACGAGAAAACAGTTAATAAAACATGTTTAATTGTAATTTTTATTTTATATATATATATATATATATATATATATATATATATATATGTTTGAAAGTTTTCCGGGGAGTACAGAATTTTATAACGGCTAATTACAGAATAAATAGAATATATATATATATATATATATATATATATATATATATTCTATAGATATATATATATTCTATAGATATATATTCTATATATATATATTATATATATATATATTCTGTATATATATATATTCTATAAATATATATTATATATATATATATATATATATATATATATATATTCTATATAGATACACTGCGTATCAAATTCTTAACGCGTTTACATTTTTTTTTTTTTTTAATATTTAGGAAACGAGTGAATAAAAATCCATGAAACTTTGAGAAAGTGCTTACGATACTATTCAGTTAGTCCGGTCCGAAAATAAAAGTATTTGAAGTAGTATTAGCGAAACTATGGAAAAGATAAAAATATCTGTTGATTTCACTGTGGCAAGTTATTAACGAGGTTGAGAAAAACAAGACAATATACCCATAACTTGTTTATTGAAATAATTTTCAAACTTTACATAAACTAGGAAAAATCCTTAGAACACAATAACTACATAGCAATTTCTACGTTGCCATAATTAGTAGGGCATATGCGATCCTTTTCTATGAATGACTTGTAAAAGACGTTGGTCCACAGAATTAGTCAAATTATTGATTTCGTCAACAGTTATTCCTCGCGATACCTCTTGGAGAGCATTCCACAACTCATCTTTGCTCTTAAATTGGCGCTCATTTTCATAAAGATTCTCAATCGGGTTCAAATCTGGTGAATTTGCATGCCACTCTATCTTCTGTCGCCCACAGAACCCCAGTTTTTTTTTTTTTTTAAATACTCATTGCTTTTGTTTTCTGCATGCAAGGGAGCGTTATCCTGCATAAAAATAAGGGTTCTTCTGAACAGCAACCCTTGCTTCTTCAGCCATAGTTCAAAGTGCTCCTTCAGAAAAGCTATGTAAGCATTTGACGTCATTTTTACGCCTTCTGGGACCAGCTTAATGCGGGTACTGGTCTTCTGCTTTAGGTTTTTTTTTTTTTAATCACAGATTTGTTTCTCCTACGATTCAATGAATACACACGATAATAAAAATAAAAACAAATCCGACACATGCAATACGTAAAACAAAGCAGTCATGAATCTTGGTGTTTTTTTTGTTTTTTTTAATTGAGAGAAGCATTTAAAAACGGTATAATTCCTCAATGATCATGACGACAGTGATATATATATATATATATATATATATATATATATATATCACCAAAATTTTATTATTATCCGTTTATTTTGGAAATTACACTGGACGCACAAATATATATCAGGTTGACAAGAAGGTTATTGCGGTGTTTAACTTTTAAATTCAGATATTAATCGAAATAAGCACCATCAGAATCAATACACTTTTGCCCACGCAAAGCAAGTGTATTTATGCCAGTAACATAAAAATCTTGCATTCTGGTGGCGGTGAAAAAAAGTACCTTATTGATATTGATTGGGTTTGAATATTTAAAAGGACGGCACAAGAACTTATTTTCATTAAACTTGAAAACGCCCATGTCAATGCTAAACAGTATTCATCGGAGGAACCACTATTCTAGAAAAGAGTTGATTTTGTTATCAGCAAACGGATTCTGCTCCCATCGTAAATAATTTGGTTTGATTGTTATACACAACTGATAAATCCTGGATGTGTTTATTATTTGGTGTAAATTTTTAAACTTTAAGAAAACTGAGACGAATGCAATTTTAGAGGAGCGTTGACATATCGCCACCATTTGACAACTGACAGTTTTTATATCAAAAACGTCTTATAAACCGTATGTTTGCCGTGTTTATTTGTTGTTTTTTTTTGTTTATTTTCTTTTTATGCGAACGAAGTAACAAATTATTATGCTTAACTTTTGCTTTAGAGGTTAAACATTTTTATTTACTTGTTTATCATCGTCCTCTCGGATTCATCGGCATATCAGTCCTTTTGGGGTGGTTTATGCTGAATCAAAACGACTGATAAGAAATGATTCATCAGAACGACGTACGTATAAGGAAGACATGTCCATACCTTCCCTATTTAGTGTGGCAGTTATCTCAAAATTCCATAAGAATCTCTTATTTAGTTATACAAGCAGGAAAATTGGCAGAAATGCCGTTCAGAAAATACATTTTAAGAAAAGAACGTTAGCCATCAGAAAATTCAAGATGGCTGCCAGTTTTCAAGATGGCTGCAAAAGCAAACCTGACAATTTTCAATTTTGGTGCTTATATCACCAAGTAAAAGATTGTTTCAGCAATCTGACCAACCAATTGCGATTATAGTATAAATTAATGCAATAAATCGCACTGCATTTAAAATTGCTTATATATTCTATCATGGACGTCGATATCCATCCTAACATTCTTGCTCAACTGTTACATCGTTATGTTTGGTTTGCTCTCTTTCTTGTTTTTTTGTTGTTTTGTTTGTTTGTTTTTTTGTTGTTGTTTGTTTTGTTTGTTTTTTGTTTTTTGTTTTTTTCTTGTGGTGAAAATAGTACTGACATAAACATGTCGGCTGTTCCTTCATGAACGAAAAGAATCTGTAAATACAGCCAAGATTTTGTTTTGAAATCGAAACATAAAAAAAATGATTGTTACGGTGATGTTGAAATTTGGAATTCAGCAAAATTTTTATATATATCAGGTTGACAAGAAAGTTTTTTCAGGTTTTTAACTTTTAAATTCGGGTAAGCATAGCACGGCCCAAACAAATTGATTGATCGAAATAAGCACCATCAAATTCAACACATTTTTGCCAATGCAAAACAAGTGTAATCATACCAATATCATACAAATCTTACGTTCTAATGGCGCTGAAGTGGCTGAAAGTATTTTTTTATATATCGCTTAGGTTTTTAAGCATTTCTCACGCAGAATGTTGTCAAGATGCTTTAAAAAAGTGGTTCTCAGTAGGTTAGAGGTTTGGAGAGTATGGCGGATGAGGCAGAGTTTCGTAGCTCAATGCGTTCAACATTTGCAGGGTCGGTTTAGCAACGGGCAATCAAGAATTGTCGTGAAGGTGAATCGGGCGTTTTGTGTTGACCAATGCTGGATATTTGTTGTCGAAGTTTCTCATGCATTTCATCAATTTGTAGGCAATACTTCTCCGCTGTAGTGTTTTCGCTTGCATTAAAAAACAATTAATAGATGAGACCGGTTGCAGATCACCAAACAGCATGAGCTTATTTTGGTGCAACTCTGGTTTCGGGAGGTGTTGTGGAGCTTCGTCGGCGTCTAACCACTGAGCTGAACGTCGTAAAAATAAAACAATTTTCATTGCAAGTCACAACCCGACCGAGAAACGGGTCGTTCTTTTTGCGTAAAAGAAGGGAAGATGACACTTCATAAAAGCGTTTCTTTTTGCTGTAGTTCAATTTGTAAAGCACCCATTTTTACAAACTTTTTGTCTTTCCAATCTCTCTCAAGTGGTTGGAAATCGTCGTATACGCAACATCTAATTCAGAAGCATGTTCTTGAACAGGTGTGCATGGATTGGCTTCAACTAAGGCTCTTAATTGATCGTTGTCAACATCCGATGGCCGACCACTATGCTTATCAACTTCAAGACTCTTGTCGCTACCATGAAATTTCTTAACCCACTATTGTGCTGTGTAATTAGTAGTAATTCCTGTGCCAAAAATTTCGTTGATATCGCGAGCTGTTTCAGTAGCTTTTCGGCCTAGCTTGACTTGAAATAAGAAAATTGTGCGAATTTGCTTTTTTCCATTATTCAACGTTCTGAAGAGACACAATTGCTTTAAATCGATTGTAATTTAAATGATTAGATAGAGCGAAAAACAGTCTTAAAAATGATATATAAAGTAAAGGTATTATAACAAAAACTTATTTGAAAATACATCATTGGAAATCAAAATCCAAAATTCCGCAAGAACTCCTCCCTTGACAACCTAATATAATTTCATGTATGCATATAAAACGTTATAACGAGATATAATATCCTGTGTGTCGATTCTCACTACTCATACAGAAGCTTCCTTGTAGTTTAATTTCCATAAATATGTTTTCATAATTTACTATATATATATATATATATATATATTAATATATTTTAATACTCGAATTTTTAATCGACCTATAATTTTAATCGACTTTTTATCGACTCTATATATTTTAACTTATCATCACCTAACTCCTTCGCACTTTTATTTCAACACCTGAAGATGATTCGTGGACGAATCGAAGCGCTCGTGACAGCAAAAATTATGGAACTTTTGTTAATATTTTTATTTTGATATAAAAATCATTATACGGAAAATCGAAAAAATTGTTTTAAAAATCATAAAGCAAAGTGTCTCCGTTGCATTTAACGTTTGTATGAATATATATATATATATATATATATATATATATATATATATATATATATATATATATATGTACGAGCATATTCATATGCACAATCTATATGCATACACACATTTACATATATGTACATATATGGACATTAATAAATATATATATATATATATATTTATACGCACGCACAAACATACACATGTATACTACGTATACATACACACAATACATACGTATCAAAATACATATATATATAAATTGGTAAGTAGTTATATCTATCTATTTAAATATCGAGCTCTCTTATAGGTCTACGTATAATCTTATTACCTATAATATAAATCTCAACTGTCTGTTTAAATATATGTATGTATGTATGTATTTATGTATGTATGTATGTATGTATGTATGTATGCATGTCTGCCTTAAACTTTCGACAGAGGCGACAGATTTTTACGAGTTTGGTATCGCTTTGAAGCTCGGCCCTTCGGGCAACAAATATCGAAAAATTGGCTAAGACATTAATTGCTTCGCCCTCAACCGGTAGTGCTCACAATTCTACAAGGAGGGGTCGCATTTTTCGCCGATATTTTCGAAAGTCATCCCTCTTTTCGATTGACTAGCCTTAATTTAAACCTTCACCACTTCTGGTTTGGCGATGGACGCAACGGCAAAAACGACAGGTTTATTTCTTCACGTTCTTTTCCTCATTCGTGGTACGGGGTCGAGCCTGTCTGCCTACTACCATTTTTTTTTATTGTTCACCGCACACCTCCAAACACACGGGTATCGCCGGGCACCCAGGTAGTTTTGTATAAATTTGAATAATATCTTCAGAACTCAGTCGCATTAGTAACTAAAGACAATGAAAAATTGAGAAAATAAATATTTCAACCTTATATAATTTATTTTATTGTACGCATACATATATATACACACACACATATCCACATATCCATATGTATATGTATATATACATATGTGGGTTTGTACATAGGTACGTACCTACATGTACACACACAAATATACATATACATACATACGCACGCGCACACACACACACACACACATATATATATATATATAACATATTTATCTGTATCATAGTCTATTTTATAACTATCTAGTCGATGATATTTAGAGCTTACTCAGACTCATACATCGATCTCATAATTCATAAATCTGTCTATCAAATTATCAAGTTGCAACTCTATTACACTGTGTCTAACAAAGCCTATACAAGTTAGAAAAGCATTTCATCCAAGGCATGAAAATTGTTAAACAAAATGTTTTTTACTATCGGCTTTAAAAATAAAGGTACAAGATTCAATTTGAAATTTATTTTTCACGGTGTACATTTATAAATTTTACAAAATAAGGTATAAAAATGTAATACCTTACTTTGTAAAATTTATAAAAGTGCACTTTGAAGATAAATAAATTTCAAATTGAATCTTGCCAAAAACCTGATGAAGACATGTGTAATATGTAGAAGCCACGTGAGGAGACATTTATATGCTCGAGCACGTTTTGACGTCACAAAGAAAGATAGATTATAATATATTCAGTTAAGTTAGAGAGTCAGTCAGAAGAGTTTGGGTTGACGGAGTCGGGAGAGCTGAGTAAGCTAGGCCCCTTTCGGAAGCAAACCACAAAGGGAGACAATACAATGTATTAATTGTGCAAGGCATTGAATACCTGATCATTATCTCACTACCAGCTGGAATAAATGTCATCATGTTTTAAGTAAATCTTTGTCTTTGTTTGTCATCCACCAAAAGGCAATGTGTTTTATATATCGTCTTTGTAAATGAACGTTATATGAAACACCTTTTCAAAGTGTTAACTGTCAGTGTGGGTCGGAGCAAGTAAAATGAACAATCAATTTAGGAATCTTCTTTGTGTTGCATAAAAGCGTGTTGGAGACAGATGTAATATGAAATCCACGTGAGGAGACATTCACATGTCTGAGCACGTTCTAACGTCGTAAAGAAAGATAGATAACAATATAGTCAGTCAAGTTAGAGTTAGTCAGGAGAGAGAGTCAATCAGAAGTGTTCGATTTGACAGGGAGTTGAGTTAGCCGATACCCCTTTCTGAAGCAAACCACAAAGGGAGATAATACAATGTTGTAATTGTGCAAGGCATCGAATACCTGATCATCATCTCATCACCAGCTGGAATAAATGTCATCATGTTTTAAGTAAATCTTTGTCTTCTTTTGTCATCCACCGAAAGGCAATGTGATTTATCTATCGTCTTTGTAAATGAACGTTATATGAAACACCTTTTCAAAGTGCCATCATTATTAATGAATTCCCTTTCTTGTGTTAAAAAGAATTGTCCACTACGTCATCTCTTCACATTCATAATAAAATTATAATTTTAATAAAATGAACTCAGCAAATAATTGCCACATCACCGTCGTTACCGTATATGCCGTTATATAAATGTCTCATCCTTCGTTATAAATGTCTCATTCTTCGTTATAAATGCCTCACCCTTCGTTATAAATGTGGTTCTCGATATGTACACCCCTCTATCCAGCAGGCACAATAACAGTTGAAATTTAGTTCAGCACAATAAACAAAAGGCTTCACCGAATTTACGTTGGACAATAAAAAAGGACATTGGACTGTAGGATCCACAAAACGTTGAGAATATTCTTCAATGTTTTCATCTGTAGAGAATAGACTCGGGAGTGAAAAGAGAGTGAGACTAATGTCTTAGTTAATTGTTTTCCTCTTAATTTCCAAACTTACTGAAAAGGGTTACGTACACGGACAGAGATATTGACATAACTTTTGTCTTTTATTACAAAACTTTCTACATTATTTGCGGTGTCTCATTCGCAAAGCTTCCACGGAGAGACTGATTTTAAAACCTTTGTTTCTCCTAGCTCAAAATACGTGACGCTATTCGCCATATCACTCTGTTTTGTCTACGGCGTTTGATCTGCTGTCTGTGACTCAACATTACGTAACTCATCTCTGGGAACGATTCTGTTTGTCAGATCTGTGTTAATGTCATGCACTCAGTGTGACCCTTGCTGAAATTCTCAGTAGCTAAATTCACCGCTATTGACGTAGGATCCTTAATATGTGACACTGTTAAATTGGTCTTTTTGAGTGGGGGGGGGCGTATACTAATGATCTCCATTTTGTATGGTCTACACCAGACTTTTATCATGAATTATAAGAATGACTTTTTCCCCTCGAATCAAGTTTTCTTTTTAGGTCATTTTTATTTTTTCTTGAAAGAAAATCTCACAAATGGTAAGTACACGTATATTTTATTAGTGTAAGGATTAAAATAATAAGTGAAAAGATCTTGTTGCAAAGGTGCTAAAAGTACATTTTCAATTCACATGTCTGCAAACGGGAATGAAAATGGCGAACATACGTCTTTTCAATCTCCACGTTTATCAGCAAAAACATGAGCGTGACAAACTGACGAAAATGCGATTTCAAACTTAAGCGTGACAAACAAAAATGTAAATTCTAAATGTAAACGTGACAGACGACGAAAATTCGATTTCGAACCGAAGAATAACCAATCAATGAAAATACCATTTCACACTTAAAGCATGATAAAATTAACATAAATTAAAATAAATTAAAATTCTATTTGTTACAACAAAAGTATATTTCAAATTAAACCGTGAAAGACAGGAAAGGACGTCGAAAATGCTATTTCAAATGTAAGCATCACAGACGAGAATAATTATGTTGCAAACCAAAGTGTGACACTCCAGCGAAATTATATTTCAAATTAAACCATAAAAGACGTTCGAAAATGTTATTTCTAACTAACGTTTAACAGACCTTCGAACAGTATTTTTTCAAACGTAAGCTTGATAGAACGTCAAACATGCTATTTCAAATGTAAGCTTGATAGAACGTCGAAAACGTTATTTCAAACGTAAGCATCACATACGACGAAAATTATATTTCAAACTAGAGTGTGACACTCCAGCGAAATTATATTTCAAATTACACCATAAAAGACATTCGAAAATGTTATTTCTAACTGACGTTTAACAGTCCTTCGAACATGATTTTTTCAAACGTAAGCTTGATAGAACTTTAAAAATGCTGCTTCAAATGTAAGCTTGATAGAACGTCGAAAATGTTATTTCAAATGTAAGCTTGATAGAACCTCGAAAATACTATTTTAAACGTAAGCATCATATACGACGAAAATTATATTTCAAACTAGAGTGTGACACTCCAGTGAAATTATATTTCAAATTAAACCATAAAAGTTCGAAAATGTTATTTCTAACTGACGTTTAACAGACGTTCGAACATGATTTTTTTTCAAACGTCGAAAATGCTATTTCAAATGTAAGCTTGATAGAACGTCGAAAATGCTATTTAAAACGTAAGCATCTCTGACGACGAAAATTATATTTCAAACTAGAGTGTGACACTTCAGCGAAATTACGAGGGGCATGCACTAAGTAATGCCCCTGACCCACTTCACATAGTAGTAGAGCAACTAAACTTGGCACAGTTATTAGGCCTTCTCTACATAAGAACCACCCAGAGTTATGCATTTCTCCCTTCGCTTGATGCAGCTCTGGAGACCGTTTTTGTAGAACACCTCAGGTTGGTCCTCCAACCACGATGTGACTTCAGAAATCAAGGCTGCATCATCTGGGGAAACGCTTTCCTTTCAAAAACAACTTCATAGCTGGGAAGAGGTGAAAGTCAGAGGGTGCAAGTTCAGGAGAGTAGGGAGGATGGGAATTATTTCATAACTACACGCCCGCGCTTCTGATCTGGCGACATGCGAGTTGTGGACAGGAGCGTTGTCCTGCAGGAGGGTACTTTTGCTGATCTTGCCCCGCCTCTTGATTTTGATAGCTTCTCTTAATTTCCTCAAAAGTGAAGCATAATAGGTTCCTGTAATTGTGGTACCCTTTGCCAAGAAATCTGTCATCATTACTCCATCCTGGTCCCACAAGACTGTGAGCATGACCTTGCCAGCAGAGGGGTGCACCCTTTCCTTCTTTGGAGGTGGTGAGTCCAAATGCTCCCACTGCATTGACTGGGCTTTGGGTTCTGGATCATAGTGATGGACCCAGGTTTCGTCCTGTATAATCAGTCTTTTGAAAAACTTTGAGTCATCTTCTTGGCACATTTCCAAATTCATCCTCGAGCACTCGGCGCGTTCTCGCTTCTGGGATGGTGTGAGTAACCTGGGAATCCATCTGGCAGACACCTTATGCATATACAAACGGTCATGAATGAAAGTTTCCACAGACCCTGTACTAATCTTGACATCTTGGGCTATTTGGCAAATAGTAATGCGCCGATCTTCCAAAATGGCAGCCTCAACTTGACGGACAGATGCCTCATCAATGGCAGAATAGGGGCGATCAGGTCTGGGAGCTTTTTCAACAAACTGCCGGCCATGTTTGAATTCACGATGCCAGCGTTTTACAAGGTCATATGATGGGGCATTATCATCATAAGTTTCTTTCATTTCATCAAACGTCTCTTGTGGTGTGCGTCCTTTCAAATACAAAAACCGGATCACTGCTCGACATTCAACAGGCTCCATTTCACACCTGACTCAGTTCAAACACCTGTAAAACAGAAACCACAATTAGTTCAGAGCTGTAATTTGCCACATAACCCGTAGAGATATAAATCAGTGCACATGCAAAATTTCAGCTAGATCAGATAACTGGAAGTGGGTTAGGGGCATTACTTATTGCACGTCCCTTCTATATTTCAAATTAAACCATAAAAGACCTTTGAAAATGTTATTTCTAACTGACGTTTAACAGACCTTCGAACATTATTTTTTTCAAACGTAAGCTTGATAGAACTTCAAAAATGCTATTTCAAACGTAAGCAGCACAGAAGACGAAAATTATATTTCAAATTAGCGTGTGACACTCTAACGGGATTATATTTCAAATCAAACCGTGACAGATTTCGAAAATGCTTTTTCAATCTTAAATCTGACAGACTAGTGGAAATTATACGTAAACTAAAGAGTGATATTTTGGCGAAATTATATTTAAAATAAAACTGTGATTGACCATGAAAATATTATTTCAAATCTGTGACAGACTGAAGTAAATTATTTTTTACACTAATGCATGAAATTATTTTTTACACTAATGCATAAAATTATTTTTTACACTAATGCATAAAATTATTCTTTACACTAATGCATAAAATTATTTTTTACACTAATGCATGAAATTATTTTTTTACACTAATGCATAAAATTATTTTTTACACTAATGCATAAAATTATTTATTACACTAACGCATAAAATTATTTTTACACTAATGCATAAAATTATTTTTACACTAATGCATAAAATTATTTTTTAAACTAATGCATAAAATTATTTTTTAAACTAATGCATGAAATTAACTTTTACACTAATGCCTAAAATTATTTTTTACACTAATGCATAAAATTATTTATTACACTAATGCATAAAGTTATTTTTACACTAATGCATAAAATTATTTTTTAAACTAATATATACAATTATTTTTTAAACTTATGCATAATTTTTTTTAAAACTAATGCATAGTTATTTTTTAAACTAATGCATAAAATTATTTTTAAACTAATGCATAAAGTTATTTTTACACTAATGCATAAAATTATTTTTTAAACTAATGCATAAAATTATTTTTTATACTAATGCATACAGTTATTTTTTAAACTAATGCATAAAATTTTTTTAAACATAAGCATATAGTTATTTTTTAAACTAATGCATGAATTTTTTTTTACACTCATGCATGAAATTATATTTTAAGCTAATGCGTAAAATAATTTTATAAACTAATGCATAAAATTATTTTTAAACGAATGCATAAAATTATTTTTTACACTAATGCATAAAATTATTTATACACTAACGCAAAAATTATTTTATAAACTTATGCATAAAATTATTTATTACACTAATGCATAAAATTATTTTTTACACTAATGCATGAAATTATTTTTTACACTAATGCATGAAATTATTTTTTACACTAATACATAAAATTATTTATGACACTAATGAATAAAATTATTTTTTACACTAATGCATAAAATTATTCTTTACACTAATGCATAAATTATTTTTACACTAATGCATAAAATCATTTTTAAACTAATGCATAAAATTTTTTTACACTAATGCATGAAGTAATTTTTTAAACTAACGCATAAAATTATTTTTAAACTAATGCATAAAGTTTTTTTACACTAATGCATAAAATTATTTTTTAAACTAATGCATAAAATTATTTTTTAAACTAATGCATAAAGTTATTTTTTAAACTAATGCATAAAATTATTTTTTAAACTAATGCATGAAGTTATGTTTTAAACTAATGCATGAAATTATTTTTTACACCAATACATGAAATTATTTTTTACACTAATGCATGAAATTATTTTATAAACTAATGCATAAAATTATTTTTTTAAACTAAGGCATATAATTATTTTTTAAACTAATGCATAAAATTATTTTTTACACTAATGCATAAAATTATTTTTTACACTAACGCAAAAATTATTGTTTACACTAAAGCATAAAATTATTTTTTACACTAATGCATAAAATTATTTTTTACACTAATGCATAAAATTATTTTTTACACTAATGCATAAAATTATTTTTACACTAATGCATAAAATTATTTGTACACTAATGCATAAAATTATTTTTTACACTAATGCATAAAATTATTTGTACACTAGTGCATTAAATAATTTTTTACACTAATACATAAAATAATTTTTTACACTAATGCATAAAATTATTTTTTAAACTAATGCATAAAATTATTTTTTACACTAATGCATAAAATTATTTTTACACTAATGCATAAAATAATTTTTTACACTAATGCATAAAATTTTTCTTACACTAATGCATAAAATAATTTTTTACACTAATGCATAAAATTATTTTTACACTAATGCATAAATTATTTTTACACTAATGCATAAAATTATTTTTACACTAATGCATAAAATTATAATAAATTTAACCTGTTACAGATCGTCGCAAATGCTATTCCAAACTTAACTTATATAGATTGACGAAAATTATATTTTTAATTAAACTGTGACAGACCGTAGAAAATGCTATTTCAAACATAAGCGTAATAGACCAACGAAAATCATATTACAAATTAAACCGTGATAGATTGTGGAAATGCTATTTAAATCTTAAGCTTGACAGCCAAACGTAAGCATGACACTCCAACGAAATTGTAATTAAAAATAAAACAGTGATTGTCCGTAGAAAATGTTATTTCAAAATTAAGCGGTACAGAAAACCAAAATGTCTATTTTTACAAGGGAGTCCCTTTATATCAAGGCCTGAAGGCCACTCGAGAATAAAAGTGTACGGTAATCACCGAAACAACAGTGTATTAATATTTAGAAGGTTAAATTAGGTATAATTTGACTTTTTAAGGGGGTGGCTCGCAAAGAAATTGTTTACATTGGACTTGAAGGCGAGACTATTGTGTTCAGCTGGAAAGCAGGCCAGCAAAACAAAGTCCACGGGCGAGCAGTTATAGGAAAGAAGCTCTGTCCATGGAATTTGCGTTTAAATTTAGGTATAGATAAGATGTGGCGGCAATTGTTGATAGTGGTTGTAGGTAGACGAGTGTTTTTGTAAAGGTCTGCCAAGAGGGGGTCAAAGTTTAACAGTATAGACCAAATAAATCCGATTTTCAATCTGAAAGGTAGCACACAGACAAACAGACAAAATCTCAGATAGAAATTTTAGATGCCCCTTCGATAAGATGAGTCCGTTTAAACTGTAAGGAGGTTTTATTTAATAAAAACATAACATGTGACAAATAGCAACGGACAGAGCTGAGTTTTGAGATGCGATGACGCTTTGTCTAAACATAAGACAAAACGAGAAAGCCAACGTCATATCTCAGTGTTGAATATTATAATGAGTACTGAGTAAGATTGATGGCTAATGTTACAGATCGGAGGGTCACGTTTTGGGCAACGTTGAAAGCAGTATTAGTTTCGGTTCAACTCAATTATTGCATAGTTTTGAAGTTGCAAGTATTGAGTGTGTGACGAATATAGAGTTTCACACGGCAGAATTTAATGTGTTCGTTTTTCTATGGAATTCTAAACAAGCTGCTCCCTCCTCTCTTTCTTATATATATATATATATATATATATATATATATATATATATATATATATATATATATATATATATATATATATATATATATATGTGTGTGGAATTCCAAACAAGCTACCCCTCTCATTCTCTCTCTTCCTCTGTCTGCCTAAAGAAGGGACATATAAATATATTATTATTATTATTATTATTATTATTATTATTATTATTATTATCATTATTATTATTATCATCATTATCATCATTATTATTATCATCATTATTATTATTATTATTATTATTATTATTATTTTTATTATTATTATTATTATTATTATTATTATTATTATTATCTCTATCTTAAGTATTTATATTAGACAGCGGTCAGTACTTAAATAAAGCGATGTAGTAATTTTTGAAAATATATATAGCAATCAAGTTACACAGAATTGTCCGCCTTCCATAATCACGAGTCAATAGCCTGACAAATCTCCACGTGTATATGAAACGTGGAAAATTCTATGTAGCTTGATTTTCATAGGTGTCTTCTTCATAACTTGTGTGTGTGTGTGTGTGTGCGACATAATCGCGTTGACACACCGGTTCTTGTCAGATCACCGAAGTTAAGCAAAATTGAGCCTGGCTAGTACCAGATGGGTCACCATTTGGGAATTCTAGGCGCTGTATGTGCTTTCCGCTTATCTCGGTATTTGTTTCCAGTGGTATTCAACAATGTCGACTCAGGAGAGGTGTGGTTGGAGATTGTGCAACTCTTGCCACAAAAATTTCACGCACAGGCATCGTTATAGTGGGTATCTATAATTTGTCAAGACTGAGGGAAGCCTTTTTTTATATATACATATATATGTATGTATATCTATCTATCTATTTAAGTATAAAACTTAGATCAGCTGATTTCTGACTTCTGGTTTAAAAAAAATACATTTGCTTACCTATTTCATGGTCGACCTGTCTTAAGTCCGATATTAAACCCAATTGCTGCTATTCAAAGCATACACAAGATCAAGAATATTTTTGTTTTAACTTGGTCTTAACGTGTTTTCCTTACAAATAAATGTAATTTAACCCTGTTGAGTTAAAAAAAAAAAACTTATTTACATATAAATATACAATATTATAACCATATTTACTGCTTTTAGTAGCGCTCTTGTGGATTCTGATGATTTTTTATTACGCCTTACTTAAAAAATATTTTCTCTTCAATGAGTGGGGAAGGTAAGAACTTGATTTTAGCAGTGCTTTAAGTAGAGCTTCCTTTATTTTGATTAGTGCTTGCAGTAGTGCTCTAGCGGCTTCCTGGGTTTTATTTTTTCACTCATCACTTAAAAAGATGTTTTCTCAAGACAATAAAAGACAATATAATATAATCTCAAAATCACTTTTTATTTTATACATTTTTCATCTTACCCTTTAACGGCCAGTGGGTAGACTAGTGCTATTAAAAAAATAGCGCGGTTCGTTAAATGCTAAAACACTTTTTAAAAGTCTTAAATAATGACTGGGTTGCAGACCGAACATTTCTCAAAGTAAAAAGTTGGAAAATAATAATAATAATAATAATAATAATAATAATAATAATAATAATAATGGCGGTGGATGAAGAAGCCAACGTCAAATCGGGGACGTAAATCGGTTCTAAAAATAGGGGATTGATATACTAGAACGTTGTTTGTGAAACTGAACTCCCTTCCAAATCTTTAAATATTGATTTTTCTCATTTTTTTTTATAATCTGGTAGCTTAATGCCTAATAATCCGCAGAAATAGTTGAAAAAAAAAGGCGAAATAGAAAAATTGTAGGGGATGCCGATTGATCAGGTGTACCTACATATTTTTTAAATATATTTTCTTTACTTTGCGTGATTAAAACTAGAACTTGATTTTTTAAAAATCGTTTTTCGTGTCCAAGATTATTTATTTACGATTATTAATATTTCTTTCAAACAAAAACAACAAAGAAAACAATAAAAAAACTACTTGATCAATTTACATATTTAAAAAAAAAAAATTTTTTTTGACAACCAAACCAATGTAGTTTACCTTCTAAAAAAATCAAAATCTACTTCTTTTTTTAGCTAATACGTTTCAACGGTCTTTAAAGATAATATAAAAGAGGGATTTTTTTATATAATTAAAATTTTACACTTGAGCGTGGGGGATCACTTTCCTATATAAATTTAACGTAAAATGAGACCCCACTTCTTGGCGCGACGTAACAAGACATGTAATTGTTAGCATTTTTTTCAAGTTTGCTAGCGGTGGTGGGGGTGGCGTTATAAGTTCCAAACATTTTTTTTAATACGTAGAAACACTTCAAAACGCGTGTGTTAGGGAGACTTTTCATTTTTTTTTTTTAATTTGCTTTGAAAAGGCCTCACCGTTAAATATTACTTAATCAGTTAATTATTAATTTCCTGATATTTTAAGGCTATTAAAACACACAAAAAAAACTAGGGTGAACCTGTATGAAGCACATTCGTTTTTTTTTTTTCTTTTCGTTTTTTTTTTTTTCTTTTTCAATGTAAAGCTCACCTGTTTGTTTAACTGTATACGTATGTTTGGATGCCTGTCTAAAACTTTCGACAAAGGCGACGGATTTTCACGAGATCGGTATTGTTTTGAAGCTCGACACTTCAGACGACAAATATCGAAAAATTGGCTAAAAACATTAATTCCTTCACCCTCACCTACAAGGAGAGGCGCTTTTTTCGCCTCTATTTTCGAAAATCATCTCCTCTTTTTGATTAACTAGCCTTAATTTAAACCTTCGTCACTTCTGGTTTGGCGATGGACGCAACGGTTAAAACATCAAGTTTTTTTTTTGTTTTGTTTTGTTTTGTTTTGTTTTCACGCTCTTTTCTTCCTTCGCGGTATAGGTTCGAGCCAGCCTGCCTACTACCACGTTGTTGTTTGTTTTTTTGTTTTTTTTTTTTGCTCAACAGACACTTCCTAACACCTGAGCAACGCCGGGCACCCAGGTTAGTATATCTATAAAAGAAACTGTCTGTGTGGATGAGTTCCCTATGGGCTCCGAAACGGTTGGGTTGATTTTTTTTCACACGAAGGTACTTGATGTGTCTATGAATGTTTGCAATTAGGTTTTGTATCAGACTGCTTTCGATAAGTATCGAAAATCGATAATCGAAAAAATCTTATTAAAGAAAGGAGTCCGATTTTGACTAAAGTTTAAACTCTTATACAACCTAATGTCACAAATGTATTTGAGAAATTTTATCACCGTACAAGTTCGTTCGAGGTGAGTGTTTATTGCTAGTCCACAACTGAACCATGATACTTGACTTTTGCATTTTAAAGATTAATCGAAGCTATTACTTACAGATAATTTTATAAAATTAACAGTAGATTCTCTATTGTTCAATGTAGACTACTATGCATTGTGGATTAAGTCACTCAGGGGAGGCATGTGAAGCTTCCTCCCGGTACATTGCGTGGGGTCCTAACCAGAGTAGGCAGCTTTTCGATTTGATTGAAAAATGGGCGATTTCACCGATTTTGATGACAATAAAAGTATGGGAGGGTGGAACATTTTTTGATTTTCATTCAAAACCGAACAATGCCGGGTATCCCTTCTAGTATATATATAAAATCTAATTTATAATATAATCTAACTCATAATATAAATATATATAAAAGCGAAAATGTGTGTTAGTGTGTGCGTGCACTTTTGTGTATGTCCGTCAAAGGAATTTTTTCGCCTGGATTCTCGCGGGGGGGGGTCTATTTCTTATAACTTTTTATATGCTATCGAGATCATAATATGTAACACGTTCGAAACGACGTCGTAAAAGTCTCTTATTTCAGCGATTTATCTTACAAAATTCGCGCTGTGAATTCGTTTTCTCTCTTCTTCTTCTTCTTCTTCCTCTTCTTCTTCTATTTCTTCTGCTGCTGCTGCTGCTGCTGCTATGGCATGAGATTTGACCTAGAAAACCACCTGGGTTTATAAACACTTATTTTCGACTCTAAAGTTACTGCCTTCGCGGGCTCGTGTTATGTCATCAGACTATTAACTTCAAGGCTTTTGGTTCGAGCCTACCTTCGTCCTAAAACTGTTTTTGTTCGTTTTTTCTTTAATATTTAAACAGGGTTATTACTTTTAGTTTCCGTCTACCCCCGCCAACACACACACCTATTTTTTGCGTTCTGTTCTTTTTTTTTATTTATTTTTCAGATTTTTTAAAGAAGTTTTAACATCGTATTTTTGTTGTTGTTTTTTCTTGGCGTTTTTTTTTTAGTTTTTGTTTTAACATCGTTCGTTTGCATCACGTACGTTTGATTTTTTTTAAATAATATTTAAACAGCTTCGCTTATTCTTTTATTTTCATTTATCCCCCCCAACACACCCACTCTAAACACCAGGGCAACGCCGGTCCCCCCTAGTTATAATATAAATCAACTCTTCCTAACACAATAGACAAAAATGTAAATAGTACAAACAATGATGATGATGATGATGATGATGATGATGATGATGATGATGATGATGATGATGATGATGATGATAAAAAACCAAAACCAAATAATACCAACAACTCAAATAAAAATAAAAATACTAATAATAAACATGAGAAATGCAACTGTAGATCGTGCACACTCTGCCTACTTCAAAATAAATGTCTAACCAAAAACATAGTTTACAAGACCACAGTATTTGCAAAAGAAACCCCAAATAACATGACATATTATGTAGATATGACTTCCTTAGATTTCAAAACCAGGTATTATGACCATAAAAGTACGCTCGAAAACAAAAAACACAGAATGAAAACGGCATTAGCAAACCAATACTGGGAACTCAAAGAAAGTGGATGTTCGCCGATAGTCGAATAGAAAATAGTAAGACAATCAAGTACATTTCGGGACCTAGACGATCCATGTAGATCATGCCTAAATGAAAAATTCTCTATCCTATTCTTTGAAGAACCCCTGTAAGAGAGGAATAGCAAACAACTGTGTGTACGGGATAAACTTTCTAGGATAGCGATACAAAATTTTGAAAGTGGCAATAACAATAAAAAATAAATAAATATAATAAAGAATAAAATAAAATAAACATATACATTAATAAATAATATATATATATATATATATATATATATATATATAACATAATATCAGAAATATAGAATGTAAAAAAAAAACATATCCAACTACACCTTCGCTGAAAGTAGGCCAGCAAGAGAAGGGGTGAACCGGAGGTCAACTGTGCCTTTGTCCTGTAAATGTCTGCTCATTGGCTGATTAGGATGGGCGCGGTGGCAACTAGAAAGCTGATTGGCTAACAAAAAAGTCGATAGCATGTGCGTATATATAAAAGCGCTACAACCACAACTTTTCGCATAAGCCTAACGAATTCTCACGAGAATAAAACGCGAAATATTCTGTGTAGCTTTATTACCATATATATTTTCATAACTTGCTACTATATACATTATATATGCGAAGTGCCTTCTAGAATTTTTTCGTATGGGCACTTTTATTGATACATGCTTGAAATTCTAGTTCCCTTCGAAGTAATCTCCTCCGGTTGCAATGCACTTGTTGTGCCGTTCCAACCACTTCTGGAAGAGTCCGTAGAAGTGCGAGCGTGTCAATAACCCTCGGTACAGTATTTTTCATCTTATCAATTGTTTCATAACGACAGAATTTAAAGTGTTCCTCGTGAATAACTGTGTGTACAGTTCCCCCACTGGCATCAAACTGTGCACTTGTCTCTATAGACAGTCGACGATCTTTGTCCATGAAATTCTTTATTTGGCCAAATAACTTTGGTATTCTGACTTCCATACTCAACCCAAATCTCTCATCATCCCTCACACCCCCTGCCTTCCTTGAACCTCTCATGAAACTCAAAAATTGATGCTCGGTCCGTGCAAAATGCTCTAAAAGCAGTCATACGTTTCTATGGCATTTTTTCCAAATTTAAAATAGAATTTCATTTTATTCATTCATCATTCTTCTAAAGTTTCCTCACGTCCAGATTGAATTTTTGTAATTTACTATCTGTAACAACGAGGCTTTAGTAGATTGTATTCCAATTTCTGTTGTAGCTGTTCATTTGAACCTTAAATAAAAAAATTGGCCAATCATCTAATAAGATCTATAGCAATAACAAACGGAATTTTCAAAACTCTACAACAATTTTAAATGCTTGTACAAAAATGTCTGGAAAGTTTTTGAATGCTCCATGAAGAGAATAGAATTCCATATGTAAATGTTAGCAATGTTTTCCAGTTTCATTTTCTATACTGGGAAATAGATCTCTATATTTTATGATATTTATATAAGGCTTGTTTACCAATGAACAGAAATATATTTGAATGGATCGTTGTTATCAACAATGATAAACACCGTGTGAAATGGTTTATTATTGAGTTTTAAATCTTTTTTAACATAGAATCCATTGCAATTTTTAAAGGTGTGTAATCATGTTTGAATAGAGTCGCTTTTTATAACTGATGTTTACATACCCCGGTTTATTGCTTACGGGTATATATATATATATATATATATATATATATATATATATATATGTGTGTGTGTGTGTGTGTGTGTGTGTGTGTGTGTGTGTGTGTGTGTGTGTGAATAAATGTACAAACGAATGTATAAAACATTCTTTCATATATTTAATTTACACTTTATGACTTGTAAAAACACAAAATATTTATTCAAAACAGAATGGTCTGGGCGTTAAAAAAAGGGGAACGATTTTCTACACATAAAACGCAGGTGAATAATAGCATGTGCACTAATATATATATATATATATATATATATATATATATATATATATATATATATATATATATAATCACCATAATGTATGAAAGTCATTTCTATAAAGAAAAGAATGTTGTCGGTTATTTAAACAATGTAAGTTGTTCAAAATAATGTTTTTTTTCTATGTTTTTTTTTGTTTTGTTTATGGTGAAGAATTTATCTGATGAGTAAGCCACTAAAAATGCGACAAAGCCGTAATTTTTTTTTACTTGTTAGTTGCAAACGAAACAATATTGTGGTAATTTTCTTTTAAAAATGTAATAAACTACATACTAAGGGGAATTGATTTTGGATTTATGAAAGCTATTATATTACACTATATACATATGTGAGTGTGTTTTTGTGTGTGTGTGTGTGTGTGTGTGTGTGTGTGTGTGTGTGTGTGTGTGTGTGTGTGTGTGTGTGTGTGTGTGTGTGTGTGTGGCGTATATATCGCATATTGGTAATATATCAGTAAACTGCTCGATCGAAAATGTAAGAGCAAAAATACAAATATTTGATAACACTTAAATAAAACTCTAGTCTCCTTCGAAGTAATCTTCTCTGGCTGCGTTGCACTTATTGCAATGTTCCATCAACTTCTGGAAATCTCTATAGAAGTCCTCTTGTGTGGCCATATTAATTACTCTCGTCACAGCCTCCTCCATCTCAATTGTCTCATAACGACAGCCTCTAAGGTTTTCCTAGAGCTTAAGGAATAACTAAAAAGTCACAGGGAGCAAGGTCTGGACTATAGGGAGGGTGAGGAACTGTCTTGATGCCCATCTTGGTCAAATAGTCTGTGACAAGGATGCAGTTGTGGACTGGTACATTATCCTGGTGGAAATGCTACTGACCCGATTTGAAGATCTCTTCCGACAATATCTCTTCCTGAACTCCCTTAAAACCTGAACAGAATTTTATTGCACATCGTTCTTCTAAAGTTTCCTCATGTCCAGATTGCATTTTTGAAATTCACCAGCTGTGACAATCAGGCTTTAGAAGGGTGTATTCCAATTTCTGCTGTAACTGTTCATTTGAACCTGAAATCATAAAAATTGGCCAGTCATCTCATAAGATGTATAGCAATAACATACTGAATTTTCAAGAGTCTACAACAATTTTAAATGTCTGTACAAAAAGTTACTAAAAATGCATCGTATATATTAGGTTAAGAAGAAATTTTGATTTCAAATGATGTATTTTCAAATAAATTTTCGTTATAACACCTTTACTTTATATATCATTTAAAAGGGCGTATTTCGCTCTATCTAATCGTTTAAATTACAATCGTTTTAAACCAATTATGTTTTCTTTTCTAAACGTTGAATACAAGATGGAAATAAATCAAATTTTCACAATTTACTTATTTCAATGCAAGCTAGGCTGCAAAGCTGCTGAAACAGCGCAGGATATCAACGGAGCGTTTGGTCCAGAAATCACTATTGAACGCACAACACAATGGTGGTTTAAGAAATTTCGTGGTGGCGATTAGAATCTTAAAAATGATGAATTTAGTCGGCATTCAGATATTGACAACGATCAATTAAGCGCCTTAGTCGAAGCCAATCCATGTGCAATTGTTCGAGAACTTGCTTCTGAATTAGATGAAAGATGTACGACGATAGGCAACCACTTCAGGGAGATTGAAAGAACAAAAAACTTGATAAATGTGTGCGTCACGAATTGAACGATTACCAAAAGAAACGCCGTAATGAAGTGTCATCTCTTTTCTTTTACACAACAATAACAACCCGTTTCTCGACCGGGTTATGACTGGCGATGAAAAGTGGGGTGGGGGGTTACGACAATAATCGACACTCATCTCGGTTGTTAAATGTTAACGAAGCTCCGCAACCCTTTCCGAAACAAGAGTTGCACCCAAAGAAGGTTATGCTGACTGTTTGGTGGTCTGCGACCGGTCTCATATATTGCGGGGTTTTCTTGCGGCGACGAAGTACTGTCAACAAATGGATGAAATCACATCTACCGAGAGAGAAAGCCAGTGAACATAACAGCGTGACGTCATTACCAGATCAACATGTAGGTAAAGGGTGCCTAATGTTTCCTGTGTTCAACCACGTGGCCACCCTAATAGCCATACAAATATTTTTCGTTGCCTTAGATAATGGTTGTGGTAATTTTATGAAGATAGTACGTATTTTCTTCTCCTAAAGAGAAAGAACAATTCTCTATTTGGATTGCAAGTATTATAATTGCACATTGGATAATTTTAATCTAACAAATTATAACAGTAAGTAAACGTTTTTGAAATTTTCTTATATGCCTATCGAAGAAAGTCGAATAATTCCTTTTATTTAATTTTTTTAAACTGTAAAAATACAATTTTTATATGAGAATATTTTTCAGTCCGTTCTTTTAATAATAAATAAAACTTTTCATTGAGTATTTCCAAATATTTTAAAGTTAGAAAAATTTTTTACGACAGTTTCTTTTTGTTTTTGTTGTTGTTTTTGTTGTTGTTGAGCGTAAAGTTTTTGTCTGTTTTATAAAATTTTATCTGTAAATAATTTACATGACTGAAATGAGAAATGAAATAGGAATTTTTCTATTCTCTCCCGAGACATACGAACACAAATTACTTTAAAAATCATTAACTAATCAGTTTTAATTAAAGTTTTGATTTGAACTAAAAAAATAAAGAGTACATTAAATTTTAGTTAACATATTTTCTTGTGTTTTATCTTATAAACAAATGTTGTACGCACTGTGCTGAAATAATAACGTTATTATTTAGAAAGCCATTCTTAACAGGGGATGGGCTTTCTTACTATTCTGCACTTTCACCTAACAATTTAATGGAAAAAAATACCATAAAAATTTAATTTAACTTGTAAATACTATTAAAATATAGCACGGTGCGTACACGGCACAAGCACCATTATTATTATTATTATTATAGCAATAATAAAAAACTTTATATGTATATATATATATATATATATATATATATATATATATATATATATATATATATATATAACTACTTAATTTACTCACATAAAATTAATATACGAAAGTATAGATTTATGCGTAAACTTTAAGTATTTACTTCAAAAGTGCTCAATATGTAGGTAGAGCTAGTTAGTAATTTATAAAATATATATATGGCGATTAAGCTACACTGAATATTCCGCGATTCATCCTCTCTAAGACTCGTCAGGCTTATGCGCCTAATCCTAACGAGTCCTAGAGTGGATGAAACGCGGAATATTCAGTGTAGCTTAATCGCCATATATATATATATATATATATATATATATATATATATATATATATATATATATATATATATATATATATATATATATACGTAAGTTAGAAATGAACAAAAACGCATGAAAATAAAAATCATGAAACAAAGTGAATTTTTCAGCTTGATAGGATTTTTTTTTTTTTTTTTTTTTTACGTTTGCAAGTAATTGATAGTGATCATGGAGTGAGTACCCGGGAAACGTTATCTTTTGCCCAAGGCTATGCTGCCGGGTGATAAACGAGAGACGTAACAAATAATTACTGATGCTTGCCTTTCTTGTTTAGAAATCAGCAGAAACCCCCCCCCTTCCTCCCCTCAGTCTTGTGGAATGAAACTCAATGCCCTCGGAAAATATCTCGTGGGAAAATTGTTCTTATCCATCAAAGCCGGGCCCTTAAAGTAGAACATATAATCGCTACATATCGTATTTGCGTATCATTTAGATGTATAGATATAAAAACTTATATATCTTCCATCCGTATAATATTCTGCTTGTTCCTTTCTTTAGTTAGACCGTGCGTTACGTAGTTGAAAAAAAAGTCAAATACTACTTTGAAAAGGCTAAACTAGTTTTAAAAGGCCAAAATCGCGAAATTTGTTTATTTAAAAATAGCCAATTTGGCAACCTTGGATAAGAATATGGGAATGACTTCCCTTTTAATGTAGCTCGTTTTAGAACATCGTTATAAAAAAAAGGGCAAAAATTATTTTTAGAAGGCCAACCTGGTTCACAAAAGCCCAAATTTTCGAAATCTGTCTTTTAAAAAAGCCAATCTAGCAACCCTGGACAAGGATATGAGAGTAACCTCCCTTTTGATGTAGCCTCGTTTTACAATATCATTATATCAGTAATATATGATCATTGTTGTAGTGGTGTGAGAAATGAATTTGTAGTGATTTAGACGTGCAATGGTTCTCTCTCCGAAGAAAGAAGTCATCAAAAGCCCAGCCCGTACATTTGAAAGAACATTCGAAAGAAACAGGGCAAAAAAGAACATTGCCTGCCAAAAGGTGCTGCATTGAAGCAGTAAATTAAAGATTGTCTCTTACAATGTGATTTTATTACTTGTATTGAACTATGTAGCATATTATTATTTTCTGAGTATGTATGTAGCATATTATTATTTTCTGAGTATTTATTAATACTTATTAATTAATCTCATTTGCTCAGTTTTTTATTTAAAATACAATAGACATTAGTTTCATAAAAATGTAAATAAACTGATATTTGCGGTGTGATATTTCATTTCGCCCAAATGTTTTCAAAATTCTGCGCTATCCTAAAAAATGTCAGCTTTATCAAAGCATATTGATTAAATATATTTCTCATTCAATGAAATTTCTGCGAGCCCTGATAGTCATTAATATACAGAATTATCACATTTACACTGCGTGGTCGTTATACATAAGTTATTTCAGTGTATGCCTCTACTTTGTGTGGTAGTCAAAATATCATTATAACATTTCATTAAGAATTGAGAGACTGTCTTTCAAGAATAGCCAAGGATTTTTTTTTTTTTTTGCATAGGCATAACCACTTATCAAGGCCATAGACCACTCGAGAATAAGGGTTAAGAGTGTATAGTAGTCAATTGGACAATATAGTACTCGTTAGTAATGGAAATTCGGTAAATTTGTTAACTTAAGCGGAACAGTTCATCAAGAACTTATTTACGTTGGACTTGAAGACAACTATATTGTAGTTAGCTGGAAAGCAGACGAACGGAAGACAATTCCACAGGCGTGCAGTTCTAAGAAAGAAGCTTTGTTCATGGAATCTACGTTTAGGTTTAGACACAGATAAAGAGTGGGGAAATTATTGATAGTGTTTGCAGCTAGATGAGTGTTTGTTGAATTCTTTTTACTCAATAACTGCAATGCACAAGTTAGGGGTGATCATTAAATCTGACATGTCTTAGGGTGTTATGGACGTCGTAAAGCTAATGATAAGGGTATTCTTCTCTTCCAGTTGTGTACAGAGTTTGGACTAGCAGTGTCTAACACCTTCCATCGACAAAAGCTTATTCACAAAGCAACATGGATACACCTTAGATCCAAACATGGGTACATCTTGGACTATATCATCACATGGAAAAGTGGTCTTCAAGATATGTGTACGGTTAGAGTTATGCGTGGTTCTGAGTGTGATACTGACCACAAAGATGCGAATCGGGAAGAAAGTCAGGCTCAGTGGAATTAAAGTTTCAAACCGCATGGAGGTTTAGGAGCAGAAAACGTGGAAGCGAGAGAGATTCTAAATAAACTATTCAATATATATTTCATATTTGAGGGAACATGAGATTCAAATCAAATCAAAAGTGCACAGTACTGGAGTAGGATATCTGTCTCTTTAGGAAAACAAACGCAGAAACTGGTTTGATAAAAATGGTGTCATATCCAATCTTATTGAAGAGAAGGGGTTAGTAAAGAATAAGTAGGCTTGAAAACCTTTTTAAAGAACGTGTGAAGCTGACCTAATGGTTATCGTACTTGACTCACTTTCTTTAGGTTTTGGTTTCGATCTCAGCTCGAGTATTATTTTGCTTACAAGTGAACTGTTTTGAAAAAAATAATACTCCCATAAACATATCTCAGTTCTTTCCTTTTTTTTAATTCATTTTTTTAAGGAAGGTAACGTTACGTGTAATACATACTGTATTTCTGTTTATAATAAAGAATGTTGCATTAGTTAAAATATGATATTTATGCGTATTTTATGACCGGACAACGGCGAGCGGGGTCTGATAGTATATATATATATATATATATATATATATATATATATATATATATATATATATATATATATATATATATATATATATATATATATACTAGCAAAAGTACACGTCGTTGACTAGATTCAAAAGCAGTCTGCAGAAAATGGACTCTGATTTAAGAAAGTATGATAGATTATGAAAAGGAAGGCTTGTAAAGAGATAGCTTCGAATTTGGGGATATCAAAACCAAAGCAAAATATGATGAAAGTAAAAATAAAATAGATAAACCCCATAATTTATTATACCATACCTGTTCACACTGAAACACTTATCACAATATTCTGTGGATCTATATTAAAAAACCTTGTTAAACTTTGTGACATTTTTCCATTCTATGGAGGTCAGGCGCGAACGAACACCCCATAATTTTATTATACCATATTTCTTCAAACTGAAACATAATTATCAAAGTATACTTACGCAGATAGATATGAAAAGTCTTTATTAAAGTTTGTGCCTATTTCCATTCTATGGAGGCCAGGCGCGAACGCAGACCCCACAATTTAATCATACCATCCCTATTTAAGTTAAAATATACTTATCTAAGTATTCTTATGTACATCTATATCAAAAATACTTGTAAACGTTTTTTTTTAATTTTTCAATTTTTTACTTCCATACTTTGTGGACCAGGCCCGAACGCAAACCCCACATTTTTAATGAACCACCATTCTACCAGATCAAACATACCCATTCCTGTGTCTCGCTACATCTTCTATCATTATATGTAATCAGTTTTTTAAAATAGTCAACCATATATGATCCTATTCCTGACCAGACACATAGTATCAAAAGAAGGAATAATCCTGGTCACGTGATTACGTCTCTTTTTAAAAACATTTGCATAACTTTTTTATTTTTATTTATATATCTGTTTAAGCTTTCTTTTGTCAGTGTACTATAAAGAATTCAGGTGATTACAACTCTTTCTGCGTGTTCTTTACATTAAAATAGCACAACCCTGAATCCGACGGCGCAATACTACACTGTAAAATTGAAACGAAGCTGTTCTGATTGAAAAGTGCGCCATTTTCTTCTTATTCATATTTATATCGATTCTTTGTTTTAAAAAACTAAAGTAATTACGTGCTTACTTTTTTAATATCCCATTCTGCTGTTTAAGGATAGATTTAGAGTGCATAAATGCTCCTTCACAAACCCCAACCACCCTAACAAAACCTCATTAACTAAACACTATCTACATCTAATCCAAAATAACCTTACACCAACCATTAAATGGGAAATCCTCAGAAAATCTAGCACATGTAAATCCCTAAACTCCCCATGTCTCCTCTGCCTAAACGAGAAACTCCTTATCTCCAATTTTAAAGACAAAGACAAATTACTAAACAAAAAACAGGAAACCACCATAAACTGTAGGCATTACAAATCCCACCTCCTTAGCAACTATACACCTTTCTAAAACATCCCTTAGACAACACCACCTTAAATCACCTAAACTATACACCTAATCCACCTACCACATACACCAAATTACCATAACATATACTCAACTAAACCCCCTTAACTAATTCTCCCTACACCCTACATCACCTTACCCTTTCCCTCAAGAATCCCCCTAAATCCAACAAAATAACACATACCCTCAATCACCACCAACACTAAACACCCCATAACCTTATCCCACATAACCTACCAATAATCGGCGTCAATTCTCCTCCCCCTAGCCAAACTCAGCCACCCAACCCCAGCACACCCTACATGCAACCTCCACGATTTAATACGGGAATTTGTTTACACATAACTATGTGGATTTACACTTGCACAGGTAAGTACTATTGAAATGTATAACTGGCCGGTGTCTTATGTGCATAGACATATACCTTATATAGCCTTCCGCCTAAACCGATCTATAATACCCTAAAAAAACAAATACCCAACTTAGAACAATAACTACAGTACTTAATCCCCATAAAACTACCGCAAATCCCCCCCCCCAAAAAAAAGTATGGCTACCTAGGACCACTATCCCTAGTGCGTGTGAGTTTATTATTGTGTATGTAGGTACATGTGTGTGGAAACTATGTCCATATTTTACGACGTGTCACGCTGTATATCTGTACATATATGCGTGCGTAGATATCCATGCGTATGTGCGAGTGGGTGAGTATATTTGCAAATGTATGTATGGATGTATGTGTGCAGATGTGTATGCGTGTATGCATGTATGGGTGTGTGCATGCATGCGTGTGGGGATGTGTATCTGTAAGTGTGTATGTATATGTGTGTGCGCGTCGGTGCTCACGTGTGCACCCACATCAAATCATTAAAAACCTCCACTAATGAAAATATTGCGTTGATGCACCTAGGAATGAGTTCATTATACTCATATCTACGTTCAACGAAAGCATTACGTCTATGTATCCACGAAGGAATTTAGATTTGCATCTATGTGGACGAATATGTCTATATCAATAACTGTCTGTATATCTGAGTGTGTATGTGTATATATGCATGTATGAGTCTATGTGTGTGTCCCTGTGTACATGTGGGTATCGATATATGTACGTACCTATGTATATGCATGTGTATGTGAGAGTATATGTGCCCGCTACCTGCTGTCCACATATGTATGTACGAGCGTGCAGCTGTGTGTAGGTAGATGTATGTGTTCACGAGTATAAGTATCTGTATGTGAGCGTATGCTTGCATATATACGTGGGAATGCATGTATGTCTAAGTCGATATACGCAGGTGACTCATGTATACGCTTGCATGGATGTATGGGCGTCTGTGTGTGTGTGTGTGTGTGTGTGTGTGTGTGTGTGTGTGTGTGTGCACATCCATGCTTACGCACACGTACTCAACTTAGCACTTTAAGGTCAATTGAGGTCAACGGGAGCAATGCGAAGATGTATGTATACATGTGCGCGTTTTTTATGTGTATGTGTGTGAGTATACGCGCATGTGTGTGCTCGCGCGTGCGGCCCAAGGCTAACCTTATCAAAGCACTTAACAACAAATAAATAAAAAAAATATAAAAAAATAAAAAAATAAAAATCAAATAGATAAACCGAATCGTAGCCCCCCTCCCACCTCCCATCCTAAGCGAACAACCAACAGGTCAAGACATACTTACCAAGAAATCATCTCACTAACGAGACGCCAACAACCTAAACCTTAGAACCGGAAACTTAAAGTAACCCCCTCTCCTTACCTCTACATATCTCCCTCCCCCTCCATATATCCCTATGTCCTTAGCCATACCAGAAAGGAACTTCCCAGACCCCGCACAACTACCTAATGTTCTTGAACTCCAAAACTAAAGCATTACCGACCGACCAAGCACCCCGCCTCCCACCTTCCCCCTTTTCTCTTTCCCCTATCTCGCACCCCTCACCTGACATCATTCATTCCTTCATTCCACCATAAACGAACTTTTCTGTAAAGTCTGAGGAGGCTATATAACGGCCCAAAAAACGGTCGCTTAGCTGAAACAAAAATGTAATTGAACAGAAAAAAAACGGTAATAAAAAATAAAACGCATATTTGCTCTACAACAGTATTGATCACTTTCTTCGGGTTTTTTATTAATTACCATTTCTACTAAATATATATATATATATATATATATATATATATATATATATATATATATATATATATATATATATATATATATAAACGCGTAGATTAAATCTGCGTACCTTTATAATACCTATTCTAGATTTGTTTTAAATTATATCCAGTTGAGTTCTTGGAACTAAATTTATGGTGTGACACGTGACACGACAAAAAAGTGAATTAAAAAAAAAGCTGAGACGAAATCAGATAAAAAATCATCTTCAAGCGAATATAAGATTGAGCAGACAAAGGTGTGACTTCCATTCTGCACGCTTTTCAAACACAGGGCAGTACCGACAAAGACACAGGTCGCTCTTGAATAGATGCGTCATATTTCCGAGTAATTTAATCCACCGGAAGTCATTGTCAAACGGTAGGCAAGTGTCAACTTTTTCCCCCGAACTGCGCAGGACAGTGATCTCTTTGTGAATTTCGCTGCCATGTTTTCGTCTATTTTGTTTTATGTCATTTCGCAAGTCAGACGATAGGCTTAATGGCGATTCACACACGGACAAGGACAAAGGAAAATATGAGAAAACGGAGAAAGCCATGGAACGGAACGGATATTTGAAGACATCTTCGTTCATTGTAGCCGAAAGACGAACTTTATTGTCGCTCCATTATCTTTTTGAGACTTTTTTTTTTTTCATTTTTTTTTTTAATGAGTTATTCTCTTTGAGAGTCACTTAAATTTCGTATTTGCTTCATATACGAATCGGTGTCGTGTTTTTATTATTTCCTTCTTGTTTTTTTTTTTTTTGTTTGTTTTACTTTTTCAATTCAAACAAAAAGCTACAAAAATAAATAAGTTACAATTAATAAAAGGACGTTCTAATAAACGTACTACAGTGTAATCCGGAGATAAAAAAAAAAACCTACTCACTCAGGCCCTTACAACTCTCTTATATCCGAGGGTTCTTATATCCGGGTTGCACTTTACATTAACACAAGCTCAAATTTTGGGCCAGAGAAAATATCTCTTATATCCGTTTTTGTTATATTCGGTCTCTTATATCCGGGTTATACCATATTTACTACAAAATTGTTTCTAAGCTAATGCACTTTCGAAATTAGTCGAAAATAAATAAATCAGGTTCACCTACGCATTTATAACCGTTTGCGTAAAAAAGAATACATAGGTGTATATCGAACTGAAAATATGAAAATGTAAAATTACTTAAAATATTCGGGGTTTTTTTTTTAATTATTATTTTTTTTTTTTTTTACTCATGTTCGCCCCTTACAAAGCATATCGCCACTTGGACGTAAGGGGTTACTATTTGGGGTCATGCCTACGAAAGATTAACAAGATGTTGGTTTACATTACATTTAAACTTCTGCATATCAGTACAGCCAGGAAAGCAAGCAGCAGGATGGGAATTCCAAAGTCTAGCTGTCTGAGGGAAGAAACTATTAGAATAGAAAGCTTTCTGGCATTTAGGGACATCAACAGTGAAGGGGTGAGATCTTATTGCTAAGTGGGTTTCTCGAGGATATGTAGTCGAGGAGTTACAAGTAAATCGAGTTCAGCAGAACACATTCCTTTAAAATATTTGTAAAATAGGCACTGTGATGCAACATAGCGGCAATGTGACAGGGATGGGAGCTTAGTTGATAAAGTGGGATCGATTAGATTGACAACTTTTTTTTGGACCCTATCTAAGAGGGAGAGACTAGTGGTCGATGCACTATCCCAGATGTGGCAACAATACTCCATGCATGGGTGAATGGTTGTCTTGTAGATGTGCAGGATACTCTCAGATGTGAGTAGTCTTCTAGCTCGATAGAGAGGATCCATCTTCTTTGCAGCAGTCTTTGCAATGTCCTCTAGATATTTGTTCCAATTCATATTGCCCGCAAATGTTAGGCCGAGGAGTTTGAAGGTAGAATTCTCAGGTAGGGTGTTATTTGTCATGGATATCAGTGGTTGGAGAGGAGTCTTGTAATTGTCAAAGGAGAGCAGCTTAGTTTTACTAGCATTAAATGTGCGTAAAGTAATCAGTAGTCAGGCATGTTATTTTCGGAATAAGACATACGAACTGACCGGAAAGGACTAAGAGGAGTAAGAACTGAATACGTAGCTTTTGTTCTGTAAACCTTAATTTAATATTGGTCCTTTCCGGTCCAATCGTATACTTTACTTCCGGAAAGATGATACAAATATGTATGCCATTGATAATAAGGATCTCTCTCTCTCTCTCTCTCTCTCTCTCTCTCTCTCTCTCTCTCTCTCTCTCTCTCTCTCTCTACACGGTTTGAAGCATGCGATACACTAGAGGAAAAGTGGATAGCGCCATTAACGTCTCTAAAACCAAGCTTCCCTCTTTTCACCACCAATGTTCTGATCCCCATTTTCCCCAGTTAAAATGAATGGTCCTGCCTTTGAAGAATTTTATAGGACTAATTTTCATGACAGTCTGGGAATGAAAAAAAAACCACTCACTTTGTTGTGAAGGTCACTGGGGAAAAGAGTTGGATCATTCTACTCATTTGTTAGTATTTGCGGTAAAAAAAAATAACGAATAATAGTAAATAAATAACGAATAAAAGTAAATAAAAAAAATATTAGTTGTGCGTACCTATTTACAATGCCTCCCCACGGGACAGAGTTAGACACCAGGGTCGTTTTTTTAACGTGGAGAAAAGGTACAAAAATAAAAAAATGTCTCAGTCGTGAAGGATTTCTCCTCCACTGAACAAGAACGAGAAATGGAAGTGCCGCATCTGAAGAACAGATACTACACTTTGATCGTGGCCAAAAGTAATCAGCAGCCGGGTAAATTGTTATTTTCGGAATAATGGGCGTATACTTCGGGAACGACTACACAACTATTGAAGAAGAACTTCCTTCATCATCGTCATCGTTTCCGTTCAGTCTCGAAAGACAATGGATAACCCTGTAAAGGAAGTTGCGCATGTAATTGTGAGGCAAGGTTTGCGCAATCTCCAACCACACCTTTTCTAATCGGTACTGCTCGAGTCCACTGAAAAGAAGTACAGGACAACTGGAAACAATGCCGAGATAAGCAGAGATCACATAGAGCACCTAGAATTCCCAAATGGTCACCCAGTTTTGCCATGACCAGGTTCAAGGTTGCTTAACCTTGGTGATCTAACGGGAATCTGTGTGTCAACAGGGTTATGCCGTAAAAAATTTTCAAAAAGCTATGATAATCAAGCTCTCTCTCTCTCTCTCTCTCTCTCTCTCTCTATATATATATATATATATATATATATATATATATATATATATATATATATATATATATATATATATATATATATATATATATACACACACTAGCCGGTAGCCCGGCGTTTCCCGGGGTCGAACAATACGCTTAAACATAAGGTTTAATTTATGCAGATTGCGTATGTATTATAATAGAATACATCCTATATTATATATTACGAGGAATAATTTTTCCGGTGGACTAATTCGCAAAAAAAAACGAAATATAAAAAAATAATAATGTCGTTCATCAAATTCCGTCTGTGTTTGTTTAGAATACCACGTCAGCTGATATTTGGGCTTGACGATGAAAACCCTAGAGAAGTCACTTCTGATTTATGTTTTGTTCTAAAATATGCAAACTAAGAAATGATTAGCGGATATTTTAAATGGCCTCTCCTTTTATCGAAAATTAAACTCATTAATAAGAAAAAAATGAATAAAATGCTGAGGTACACCGAGGCATGAACAATTGCCTACCAAACTCTTGTCAGTTTTTTTTTTTTTTTTTTTTTACACAGTGATCACCACTTATCAAGGCTCGGAAGCCACTCAGGGATAAGGGTTATTGCAAGTACATTACGTTAGTGTGGAGATTCGATGAAGTGTTTACTTAAGGGGGCGGTTCATTAGGAATTTGTTAACATTGGACTTGAAGACATCCAAGTTGTAGTCCGGTGGAAAGCAGGCAGACGGAACAGAGTTCCACAGGCGTGCAGTTCTAAGAAAGAAGCTTTGTTCATGGAATCTTCGTTTTGATTTAGGCACAGATATAGAGTGGGGGAAATTTTTCACAGTGGATTCAGCTAGACGGGTGTTTTTCGTGAAAGATTGGCGAGGGGGGACCAGAGATTGGAGTTCAGACGAGCATCTGCCATGGAAATAACGATAAAACAAGGACAGGCTCGCAACGTCTCTTCTGTGGGAGAGAGGTTGCAGGGTAGAGAAAACGGCATCCCCCACTAAGCCACGAAGTCTATTTTGTACTCTGTCAAGGCAGGATAGGCTGTCCTTAGCAGCTCCCATCCAGATATGGCAACAGTACTCCATCCTTGGACGTACTTGGCTTTTATATAGATAGTGAATTGCATCCGTAGTGAGATATCTTTTGGAGCGGTAGAAGGATTCCACCATCTTTCCAGCGACCTTGGCAACAGACTTGATGTACGTGTTCCATTTCAGATCAGGAGTAAAGGTCAAACCCAGAAGCTTGTCAAAACACGGGGCCTCACCCAGACGAGAGCCATTCATCACAATTGATGCCAGATGGTGATCAGAGCGTTGATGATGTAAGGATAGGAGTTTGGTTTTGGATGCATTAAAGGTAACCAGCCACATCTTCCCCCATTGAACCACGCGCTCGAGATCAGAGGAGAGAGAATCAGAGAGAACTTTGTCATTTACAGCCTTTGATGTGTTGCCGTAGATGGTCGTGTCATCAGCATAGATGTCAACGAATGATTTAAGTATGTGTTTTGGGAGGTCATTGATGTAGATCAGCAAGAGAGTTGGGCCCAGGATTGACCCCTGAGGGACTCCAGCATTTATATTGCAGGCCTCCGATTTTTGTCCATCTACCACTACTCTTATGAGCCTATCAGAGAGAAATGATTTAATGATTGAGAAAACATTTCCAGTTATACCGTAGCTGGAAATCTTGTGAAGTAGACCCTTATGACATACCTTGTCGAAGGCCTTTGATATGTCGAGAGCAATTGCCCTAGAAAGGAAGCCTTTGTCAAGAGATTCACTAATCCTATGTGATAAAACCGTCAGCACATCTGCGGTAGATCTTGCAGAGCGGAAGCCATATTGTGTGTCACTAAGAAGGTTATTCCTGCTGAGGTGGTTGACTATTTCTCTATTTAATATGGATTCCAGCAACTTACTCATAACACACAGGAGACTTATTGGTCTGTATTGAGAGGGAGATGACTTATCACCTGAATTCTTAAATACAGGGCAAACTGATGAGGTCTTCCAGGGAGTCGGAAAGCACTTCTCCTTAAGGCAGCGCTTAAATAGTTTCGTAAGTATGGGAGCAAGTTCTGGTTGAAGCTTTTTTAACACTATAATTGGGATGCCATCAGGGCCAGTTGCTTTACTGGAATCTAGGTTCTTTATTAGCTTGGCGACCTCATGCACGGATATTTGTATGTTACCTAGCTTGTTCTGTGTTATAGGAGGAAATATGGGGAGTTGATGGCCTTCGTCGCATAGGATAGAATTAGCTGCAAAGTTCTTTGCAAATAGTTTGGCCTTGTCTGACGCTGACGAGATGACCTCTGGTCCATTGATAATGGTTGGGATAGAACGCACACTTCTGTTCAGGATCCTATTTGTTATTTGCCAAAATTGGTGGGAACCAAGCCGCTGATCAGCTACCTTGGATTTAACAGACTGGGCATATAGCTCTCTTGCATTTTTTATTACTCTTTTACAGTGGTTGCTGGCAGACCTAAAAGCAGCTTTAGTCTCAGTGCATCTATTACGTTGATAGCTATGGAAAAAGTGATTTCTGTGCGCAATAGCAGCAGCACATTCTGGGGAGAACCATGGCTGGCTGTTAGGTTTTTGTTGGAATTTTTTAGAAGGTATGAATTGATCTATGCCTGCAATTAACCATTCGGTCAGATCTGATACTATAGAGGACACATCCTTTTTAAACATGGAGTGCAGAGGTAAATCAGATATGAATGTACGGAAGCTATCCCAGTCGGCCATAGAGTATCGGTATACAGTACGGTGGAGGGGTACGTCTGGGGGCTTCTTACATTTCGTTTTTATCTTAACTGATACGACGGAGTGGTCGGAGGATCCTAGAGGAGAATGAACGGAACATGAACATAGCTCAGGGGAAGTTGAGAGAAAAAGGTCTAGGAGGCTTGCATATTGACCGGGTGTATCGGGCACACGGGTGGGTTCGCGAACAATCTGAGTGAGATCATAAGCAATGGCAAAATCATGACAAAACCTCCCCTCATCATCTGTCTTATTTGAATGGGTCAGCCATTCCACGTTATGGACGTTGAAGTCACCACAGATGTAGATGTTAGCCGAGGGATGTGAAGACAGCATGTGGTCTATTTTCTCAGATATGCTCTTAAAGATAGTAACTCTGCTGTTATGGGGCCTATAGAGGGCAAATATAAATGCAGTGGTGTTAGCAAGTGCAACCCTGAAGCACATATAGGGTAAATTAGGATCTTCTCTAGAGATATCCCTGCCACACGAGAAGCCATCCTTAATGTAGGCACATATTCCATGCCCATGGCGATCTTGGGGGTCAGATTTAGCTGTTAAATTTGAGTATCCGTTAATTATGTACTCATCTAGGGAAGTGGTCGGCCCTATTCCAGTTTCGCTTAGAAAGAATATGTCCGGTTTCGTCTCCTGTAATTGGGTTTCAACCTCTGGAAGGTTGGAACGTAGACCCCTGATGTTGGAGAAGGAGACCTGGTAGTAGGGGTCTACGTTGGAAGATGGGGTTCTAGGTTTAATCGAGTTTTTATTCTGGAGATATTTCATGTTTAAGGTCTACAAACATAAAACTTAAAATATAGGGTATTCGAACACATGTGAAACTTTATATTTGGGTTTTAGCCGAGGAAAATCCATGCAAAAGTGTAAAAAAAAAATTTTAATGGAATTTGCCAGATGAGGTTAAATGTCATCAGTACGAACATGCATGCGTAAGGTGATAGCTATTCGCTCATGTTTTAATTTTTAGCCTTTCAGCAAATACGACTTCATAGCTCATGCATTAAAGTAAAAGGAAAAAGTAAATCGTAAGCTAAATGTTTTTGCTTTTGAAAGTTTTGTGTCAATGAGTGCGTTTCCTATGGACTCGAAAACGGCTGGGTTGATTTTTATAAAATTTCACACGAAGGTACTTTATGTACTTGGTAGTTTTCTTAAATCAATTTTATATCCGAATGTTTCCGATAAGTATCAATAATCGATAATCGAAATAAGTCGATGAAAGAAGGAACAAGCGATTTTGACCAAAGATAACACCTTACACAACCTAACACCACAAATGCATTTGATAAGTTTTATTATCACAAAAGCCGAAAGACCCGACACATAAAATTAATGGTAGCTTCGTCGATATGACATGGCGCGTTCGAAATGGATATTTCTTTTTAAAGTACAATTGAGCCATGATAATTGACTTTTGAATTGTAAATTTTAGTTCAAGCCATTATATAAAAATAATTTCATAAATTGAAGAATAGGTTATCTACAGTGTAACGTAAACCACAATGCTCGGATTCGTCAGGCTTATGCAAAGAGTTGTAGTTATCTCGCGTTTTTATATACTTGGAGTTTTTAGTTAGACAATAAGATTCCTAGTCTCCGCCGCTCCCTTCTTAATCAGCCAATGGACAGGCAGGACAAAGGCCCAGTTGATCTTGGGTTCATCCCTTCCTTTGTGTATGCTTTTTTTAGCAGGAAGCTCTACCTATGTATTAAGCACTGTTGAAGTAAATGTTTAAAGTTTACGCATAAAATAACACTTTCGTATATTAATTTATGTGATTAAACGAAGTAATATATATATATATATATATATATATATATATATATATATATATTACCTCGTTTAATCACATAAATTAATATACGAAATATGAAGTGAACGTGTCTGTGTGTGTCTGTGTGTGTGTGTCTGTGTACATTTCCCTACGCAATAACTTTGTCAATTTTTAGTCTACAGACTCGAAATTTGATATACAGGGTACTGAGATTTGGGAAAATCGATGTGATCGTTTTTTGGCCAGAAATTTGGCGATTAAGGGGTCAAAGTTCAACGATTTAACCTTTGAGAACTCTACCAAACTTCTCCGACAATTTTGGGTCTACGCATTTGAAATTTTAGATATAGGTTGTTTGGACATGGATCTAACTTAATAACTTGATTTTAGCACAAAACAATAAATTTTAAGGGGTCATTATAAGGGCCAAAGTACTCAGACAATTTCTGATCTAAATATTTGAAATTTTACATAAAGGGTATTCAGAGATAGGGCAAGCTTTTTCATCAATTTGGGTCGAAAATTTTTAGTTACCAATATATAAATGTATGTATGTATGTCTGTTTGCATGTCTGCCTTAAACTTTTAAACGGATTTTACCAAGATCAGTATCGTTTTAAATTTCGACCTTTCATACGACAAATATCGAAGAATTGGCTAAAAACACTAATATAATCCCCTTCAACTAGGCACTTTTCTACAGGGGGGGTCACTTTTTTCGGTATTATTATACAAACACCGTGACAGCGTTAGGGTTAGGGTTAGGGTTAGGGTTAGGATTTAGGGTTAGGGTTAGGGTTAGGGTTAGGGTTAATTCGCTGTCACGGTGTTTGTATAAATTTACCCTTTTTTAGCCGATATTTTCAAAGTTACCCTCTCTTTTAGATTGTCTAGCCTTAATTTCAAAAAATGTCTCTTCCGGTTTGGCGGTGGTCGTAAGAGCATAAACGTTAGGTTTTACCCTGTTCTTTTCCTCCTTTGCGGTACGGGTTCGAGCCTGCCTTCCTACTACCACTTTTTTTTTTGCTCAACATACACATCCAAACAACCGGGCAACGCCGGGCTGAAATGCTAGTATATATATATATATATATATATATATATATATATATATATATATATATATATATAAGAGTAAGTGATAGTTTGCTTGAAGCATTGCAAGTAAAATAATATATGGAAGTTTTAAAAGCCAAAAGCAATGTGGAAAGGACCGGAATTACAAGAGTAAAGAAAGAAAAACTAACAAACAGATAGACACGTATGTTCAAGTAGAGAAATGTCTGTTTATTCATCTGTCATTTCTTACTTTGTTATGTAGTTAATCTATAACCAAGTATTTTGTATGTCCGGTGTATATAAAGTCCGTTAGTTGTATGGAACTTTGATTAATTTCGGAAAAGGGGAGGTATTTTTCGAAAATATTAAATTAATTAAATGGAACTTTGATTAATTTCTCTTTTACTCCTGTAATTCCGGTCCTTTCCGTATTGCTTTTGGCTTTTAAACCGTTCATATATATATATATATATATATATATATATATATATATATATATATATATATATATATATATATATACACACACATATAATCGACATAGTATTGTTTTGTTGTATCACAACTCATCAGTGCGGCTAGACAAGCACCTTCCCTAGCCGTGGCTTGAACCTACAACCATCGCATTGATAGATATATATATGCATATATATATATAAAAATATATATATATATATATATACACATGTATATATATGTATATATATATATATATATATATATATATGCATATATATATATGTCTATCAATGCGATGGTTGTAGGTTCAAGCCACGGCTAGGGAAGGTGCTTGTCTAGCCGCACTGATGAGTTGTGATACAACAAAACAATACTATGTGGATAATATATATATATATATATATATATATATATATATATATATATATATATATATATATATATATATATGCATATATATATGTGTGTGGGGAGGTGACAGGGAGAGAGAGCTTGTTAACTAAACACAGATGCTATGTGCCAAATTTTGATGATAAATTCGAAAAGAATGATTCTTCTCATCAGGAATGTGTAAAAAAAAAAAATGATGCTTTGTCTTGAAAAGTCCGCAAACAGGTGCCCTGAAAATTCCATCGCCAAATTCTTCTTGGAATTTATGCTGCGCCACCATATTTTTCACGATTTGAATTCATTAAATTTCTATTACAACTATTTTAGAATTTTTCTTTTTTTTCTTTTCTTTGTTAGCTTCCTATCGTCCTCTTTCTTTCTCTCCTCTCTCTCTCTCTCTCTCTCTCTCTCCCTCTCTCTCTCTCTCTCTCTCTCTATATATATATATATATATATATATATATATATATATATCTTCCGACTCTCTCTTGAAAAAGCTCGCATAAATCGGGCGAAACGTAGAGTATTCAGGTCCATTCACCTCCATTTTATTTCATATATATATATATTTTTTTTTATATATATATATGTAGAGAGAGAGAGAGAGAGAGAGAGAGAGAGAGAGAGAGAGAGAGATCTTTGTTTATCTATCTATGTATCTATCCTCTTTGTATCTTTCATTCTCCTTTCCTTGTCTCTTTTTTAAATCTATTTTGGTTAAATCCATCTGTTTCTGTCTCTCTTTTTCCCTTTCTCTTTTAGATAACCCTTCTACCTTCTTTACTTGAGCCTTCGTCACACTAAAGTTTCAAAAGAAAACTTCCATCGCTAAGCGCAAAGAATAGATTGGCCAGGGACGGCCAATGAAAGTGAAAATAATTTCGTACAATTTTGATTATTGTGACTACTGTTCCCGGTCCTGGGTATGACCTAAAACTATATCCGATGGTGAGGCCCCAGCTTGCGGGCTTTGGAGTGTGGAGCCACCCTTTAATTGCAATTGCTCCTATGTCCACTCTGACGTAAAAAAAAATATATATATATATACTCCATTAAAAATCGTTCCTCAAAATAACTAGATTCGGCATTAAATAACCTGAAAAAGGTTGATATGCCGTAAAACAAAAACAACCAACCAACTACTGTTCCCATCTTAAGTGGTATTTTCACAGCGTTTCAATCGATGCAACCTCCGACCTTTTTTCATGTGTATATTGTCGAACTTGGAGATTTTTCTATCAAACTCGGGAATCTGCGGGTAATTTTGAACGGAACCTTTTATTTAATTCATAGAGGTTGAATGCCCTCGTTCTGTCAGCTATGACTGAGTAGAAATCCTAAGTAAGTCGTAATTGTATTTTGTGTGTCGCCCGAATCTTACCTTCAACCTCCAGAAGAGTAACTTTCCGAATTAATAAACTAGGTACTTTATCCACTACGTCACAGAACCTTGCGGACAATATATATATATATATATATATATGTATGTGTGAGGGGGGTATACGTGTATGTGTGTGTATGTGGATATGTGTGTGTGTGTGTGTGTGTGTGTGTGTGTGTGTGTGTGTGTGTGTAAGAAATTCAATTAAAACTCTTTAAATTAGAATTTACGACGATTTATTATTCGAAAAGACGACAAAATGAAGAGTTAAAATTTCGGTACTTTTGCATAATTTGAACCAGACATAACTCAACGTCGGCGTTGCTCGGAAGACAACGTTAACCGCTGAGCTTCGATTATTATGAATGCGTAACAAACGCCGCTAAAAAAAACTGAAGGAAACATAATTTTAATAGAAGAAATAAACAAAACAAATAATAAACCAAGAAACAAGTTCTTTGTCGTATTTATTTATTTTTTTTTTTGTAATAAGTTTTTACTGTGATTTGTTTTGTTTTGTTTTTGTTGGTTTTGTTTTTTGTCCAACAAAAATGTTCAAAATAAAACAGATGAGCAAAGTTTTTTTTTAAAGTTTTTGTATAACAATTAAAGAAACTATTTTTTTTTTCAAGAAAAAGATTAATAAATTATGTTGTTATTTTTTAATGGGGGTTCTTAACATGGGAAGGAGTGTCTATTCTGAAAGCCGTTCTTAACATGGGGAGGTTGGGAGGGGTGTTTATTTCGAAAGTCGTTCTTAACATGGGGAGGTTGGAGAATCGTGTCTATTCCGAAAGCCATTTTTAACATGGGGAGGTTGGAGGTGTTGTGAGAAATTAATCTCATAGACTCAATACTCCCTGGCAGAGGCAAATAAAGCCATGAATTACAAAAGCCATACCTTTTATACTCAAAATTTATTTAGTTATAATAGCAAAGAAAAGTTATTGGTTCTGGTATAGTCCATTGTAAAACGGTGGCTCAGTTTATCCTCTCAAATAGAGATCCGGTAGTTTAACTCCTTATGGTGGAGTGGTAGTTCATATTTCCTTTGAAAGGATCCATGATAATTCATGGTGTTCTCGGCAAAATTCTGGTGCTTTTCATCATCATCATGTGCTGTCCTTCGTGTCCGAAGACGACTTCCTGTGAATCATCATTCTCCACTTGTCACGGTCGCGACTGAGGGTCTGCCAGCTTCCAGTAGGGATCAACCTGTCCTTCAGATTTCATTTGACGGTCTCACGAAACCTGAGCTTAGGTCTGCCTATGCCTCGTACCCCATCCTCCAGTTGTGAAAAGAGTATCTGTTTTGGTAGTCGGGAGTTATCCATTCTGTTTACGTGCCCAGCCCATCTCAGTTTTTTTTTTCCGGATGAGCAGGTCATACATGTTTGGGAGGTTGGCTTGTGATAGGATCTTCCTGTTGCTGACAAAGACATACCATTTGACATTTAAAATCTGCCGGAGGTGTCTCATCATATAGATGTTGAGCTTGCGTGCTACCAGTTTGTACACTGGTCAAGTTTCTGCACCGTATAAGAGTGACGAAAGGACGATGGCGCGGTACACCAAGCATTTAGTTCTGAAAGTCAGGTCTTTATTTTGCCAGACCTTCTGTTTGAGTTTTCCATGGGATATGGAGGCGTTAGCCATTCTTGTAGAAATCTCCTCGTCCATTTTGTTGTTGTTCATGACCGTGGTCTCTAGGTATTTGAATTTGCTGACATTGTAAAGCTCCTGGTCTTGAATCTTAATTGGCTGGCTTGTTGCTGGTGATCCAGGGGATTGTTGGTACATCATTTCGGTTTTCTTGATGTTAATCTTCAGTCCGAAGGCCTTAGCTGATGCTGCGAAGCGAGTTATTATGTCTTGAGCATCCTCGTGACTATGCGCTACAAATGATGTGTCATCAGAAAACATGAGCTCCCGTACAAGTATCTTTGTTGTTCTATTTGCGGATTTGTCTGGTGCCTTTAATTCGGCATAAATCGGGTCCCTTGGGACTCTAATTGAATGAGGAAAATTAAAATATTTAGTTTATATAAACATGATGCAAATGTTCAAAAGAGGCCATCCTCTAATTAGGATATCTTCGGCACATTTAAAAGTGTCTCTGCTTGTAGAGATTCAAGTCCTTTATTTCACCAAACATTTAGGTGATATAACGTGGAGAAATTGTGGCGGCTCCGTTCTCGATAAGGCATTCTTCTCGGAGCCGTTCTTTGGTGAGTCCTTTCATGCCGAGTGTTCATTGTGGACTGAAAAGATAACAAAAAAGGCGCCAAATAATTAACTTGGCTCATACAAACTAGTCAATCACAGACCAACTACTAGAACTTTGCGTAGGCGGCTTAAAACAAAGAAACATGTCGTTATAAATGGAATTTCTCGCAGTGTTTATCCCGAAAGCCGTTCTTAACATGGGGAAGTTGGCGGTGTATTGTGTGCGCATGCATCTCCACCAACAACCATTCTTTTCAGATCTTTTAGCAATGATGCACTTGTTGCCACAGGAAACGCATTTTTTTCCTTCTTTTTTTCAGCAATTAATTTTATTTTTCTTAACAATATGAGACCGCTTGTTCCGGCGTCATTAAATATTTTGCCAAACTGGAGATATTCATTTTTTACAGTTTTCAGGTGTGTGCTGCTTAATGAATTTAATGATTTTTATTTCCTTCCAATGTTTGTTTTGAAAAGTTTTTTCTGCTACTTTGCAGTGCATTGATTGGCTGATCGACGTCTCACGTCACATTACAATCAAACCCGAGCGCATAACGTCATGTTCCGAGCAAAGCCGATCGGACGCTGAGTTACGCCTGGTTCAAATTATTCACAAGTACCAAAATTTCCCTTATTTCATGGAGTTTCAAAGAATGGCTCATCCTCAGAGGAAATTAGTAAGCAAAATAATATTCATAGACAAGCTATAATATATATATATATATATATATATATATATATATATATATATATATATATATATATATATATATATATATATATATATATAGCACCTGTTAGCTTCACTTTCATATACAAGAGGATTACAATGCAGGGGATAGATCTGTTGTATATTGCTATTGTTCTTAAACGTTTTTTTTTTCATTCCATAGACGTCCGGCGCGAACGCAGACCCCAGGATATTATTGTATCTTTATTGTTCATATTGAAACATACTTTTCTAAGAATACTAGTTAATGTAGCTTCTGAATATATCCGGTTATGGCTGTCTATCTGTAAAATCCTTGTAAGCATTTGTGAAGTATTTCCATTCTATCGATGTGTGGCATAAATGAAGATCCTTGCGATATCCTTTTACAGATACTATGTGTAGACCCTAGCCTGGGGAGTCAAGGAAATGTATATCAGTTTGAATTTCATGTAGACATAACACCGTCACTAAATGATTTTTTTTTTTAGTTTTTTGTTGTTATTTAGTTTTGTTGTTTTATTTTTTGTTTTGTTTCTGTTTTTTTTTTATTTTGAACGATCGGACGATTACATCTAAAATATAAAAACGAAAATGTGTGTGCGTGCATTTTTTTTCGTATGTCCGCCAAAGGCTTTGGGGCGCTCGGGGGGGGAGCACAGTTTCATGGAACTTTTTATATACTCCCTAGATTATAATATGTCGGATTTAAGAAACGAGGTTACAAATATCTTTTATTTCAGCGACTTTTTATGTTACAATATTCGCGCTGTGATTTCATTTTCTCTATGGCGTGATGTTTGACCTAGCAAACCACACGTTGACGTTCGTTTAACCACCTGCTTTTTTAAACGTTTAATTTCAACCATTATCACTTCCGTGCCCTCGTAGCGTCGTGGTAAGTTAGCAGGCTATTCCCCTCCAGTCTTTAGGTTCGACCCTACCTCCCCACCAATATTTTTTTCTTTAATACCTACAAACACCCGGGCACCCCTTCTAGTCTTTTATAAAGGAGTGAAAAGTGTTGACGTACGTATGTACGAACATGCACTTGCGTCAGCGTATTATTATATTGATAATCAGTAATTACAAAGATATGGTCCATATATACTAGCAGGGCCTTAGAAAGAAAATAAACTTTAATTGAATAATTTTAATTATTTAGTATAGATTTATACTATCATAGTTATCCAGTGTCACGTAGTGAATAAGTTGTTGTTTTTTTGTTTTTTTGTTTGTTTGTTTGTTTTTTTTTTTTGTTTTTGTTTTTTTTACAAAGGCATCACCACATTATCAAGGCCCAGAGGCCACTCAAGGATAAGGGTTAAAGAGTGTACAGTAGAAGTTGGTCAATATAGTAATCATTAGTAATGAAAATTTGGTAAATTTAATAACTTATATGGAACGGCTCATCAAGAACTTATTTACCTTAGACTTGAACACAACCATATTGTAGTCAGCCGGAAAGCAGGAAAACGGAAGACAATTCCACAGGCGTGCAGTTCTAAGAAAGAAGCTTTGTTCATGGAATCTATGTTTAGGTTTAGGCACAGATAAAGAGTGGGGGAAATTATTGATAGTGTTTACAGCTAGACGAGTGTTTCTTGTGAAAGTTTGGCGAGGGGGGACCATAGATTGAAGCTCAGTTGAACACTTTCCATGAAAATAACGATACATCAGAGACAAACTCGCAACATCTCTTCTGTGAGATAGAGGTTGTAAGGAGGAGAAAAGGACATCTCCTACGAGGCTACGAAGTCTATTTTGAACTCTATCAAGGCAGGACAAGTCCTTTCTAGCAGCTCCTGCCCAGATGTGGCAACAGTATTCCATCCTTGGACGTACCTGGCTCTTATATATATAGAGAATAGCATCAGCAGTGAGATATCTATTGTTTGTTTAATAGTAATAGTTCTAGTGCAATGTACGACCCAGGAGTCGGTAATTGTGCATATTGAGAACTAGATTTTTTTTTACACAGTGATCACCACTTATTAAGGCCCAGAAGCCACTCAGGGATAAGGGTTATTGCAAATACATTACGTTAATGTGGAGATTTGATGAATTGTTTACTTAAGGGGGCGGTTCATTAGGAATTTGTTAACGTTGGACTTGAAGACATCCAAGTTGTAGTCCGGTGGGAAGCAGGCATCAGAACGGAGTTCCACAGGTGTGCAGTTCTAAGAAAGAAGCTGTGTTCATGGAATCCGCGTTTTGATTTAGGCACAGATAAAGAGTGGGGGAAATTTTTCACAGTGGATTCAGCTAGACGGGTGTTTTTCATGAAAGATTGACGAGGGGGGACCAGAGATTGGAGCTCAGACGAGCACCTGCCATGGAAATAACGATAAAACAAGGATAGGCTCCCAACGTCTCTTCTGTGAGAGAGAGGTTGCAGGGTAGAGAAAAGGGCATCCCACACTAAGCCACGAAGTCTATTTTGTACTCTGTCAAGGCAGGATAGGCTGTTTTTAGGAGCTCCTGCCCAGATATGGCAGCAGTATTCCATCCTTGGACGTACTTGGTTTTTATATAGATAGAGAATTGCATCATTAGTGAGATATCTTCTGGAGCGGTAGAAGGACCCACCATCTTTCCAGCGACCTTGGCAACAGACTTGATGTATGTGTTCCATTTCAGATCAGGAGTAAAGGTCAAACCCAGAAGCTTGTCAAAACACGGGGCCTCACCCAGACGAGAGCCATCCATCACAATTGATGCCAGATAGGGATCAGAGCGTTGATGATGTAAGGATAGGAGTTTGGTTTTGGACGCATTAAAGGTAACCAGCCACGTCTTCGCTCACTGAAGCACGCGTTCGAGATCAGAGGAGAGAGAATCAGAGAGAACTTTGATGTGTTGCCGTAGATGGTCGTGTCATCAGCATAGATGTCAACGAATGATTTATGTGTTTATGGAGGTCATTGATGTAGATCAGGAAGAGAGTTGGGCCGCGGATTGACCCCTGAGGGACTCCAGCATTTATATTGCAGGCCTCCGATTTTTGTCCATCGACCACTACTCTTATGAGCCTATCGGAGAGAAATGATTTAATGATTGATAAAACATTTCCAGTTATACCGCAGCTGGAAATCTTGTGAAGTAGACCCTTATGCCATACCTTGTCGAAGGCCTTTGATATGTCAAGAGCAATTGCCCTAGAAAGGAAGCCTTTGTCGAGAGATTTACTAATCCTGTGGGATATAACCGTCAGCACATCTGCGGTAGATCTTGCAGAGCGGAAACCATATTGTGTGTCACTAAGAAGGTTGTTCCTGCTGAGGTGGTTGACTATTTCTCTATTTAATATGGATTCCAGCAACTTACTCAAAACACACAGGAGACTTATTGGTCTGTACTGAGAGGGAGATGACTAATCACCTGAATTCTTAAATACAGAGCAAACTGATGAGGTTTTCCAGGGGGTCGGAAAGCACTTCTCCTTAAGGCAGCGCTTAAATAGTTTCGTAAGTATGGGGGCGAGTTCTGGTTGAAGTTTTTTTAACACTATAATTGAGATGTCATCAGGGCCAGTTGCTTTACTGGAATCAAGGTTCTTGATTAGCTTGGCGACCTCATGCACGGATATTTGTATGTTACCTAGCTTGTTCTGTGTTATAGGAGGAAATATGGGGAGTTGATGGCCTTCGTCGCATAGGGTAGAATTAGCTGCAAAGTTCTTTGCAAACAGTTTTGTCTTGTCTGACGCTGACGAGATGACCTCTGGTCCATTGATAATGGTTGGGATAGAACGCACACTTCTGTTCAGGATCCTATTTGTTATTTGCCAAAACTAGTGGGAACCAAGCCGCTGATCAGCTACCTTGGATTTAACAGACTGGGCATATAGCTCTCTTGCATTTTTTATTACTCTTTTACAGTAGTTGCTGGCAGTCCTGAAAGCAGCTTTAGTCTCAGTGCATCTATTACGTTGTTAGCTATGGAAAAAGTTATTTCTGTGCGCGATAGTAACAGCACATTCTGGGGAGAACCATGGCTGGCTTTTAGGTTTTTGTTGGAATTTTTTAGATGGTATGAATTGGTCTATGCCTACAATTAACCATTCGGTCAGATCTGATACTATAGAGGACACTTCCTTTTTAAACATGGAGTGCAGACGTAAATCAGATATGAATGTACGGAAGCTATCCCAGTTAGCCATAGAGTATCGGTATACAGTACGGTGGAGGGGTACGTCTGGGGACTTATTACATTTCGTTTTTATCTTAATTAATACGACGGAGTGGTCGGAGGATCCTAGAGGAGAATGAACGGAACATGAACATAGCTCAGGGGAAGTTGAGAGAAAAAGGTCTAGGAGGCTTGCATATTGACCGGGTGTATCGGGCACACGGGTGGGTTCGCGAACAATCTGAGTGAGGTCATAAGCAATGGCAAAATCATAACAGAACCTCCCCTCATCGTCTGTCTTATTTGAATGGGTCAGCCATTCCACGTTATGGATGTTGAAGTCACCACAGATGTGGATGTTAGCCGAGGGATGTGAAGACAGTTTGTGGTCTATTTTCTCAGATATGCTCTTAAAGATAGTAACTCCGCTGTTATGGGGCCTATAGAGGGCAAATATAAATGCAGTGATGTTAGCAAATGCAACCCTGAAGCACATATAGGGTAAATTAGGATCTTCTCTAGAGATATCCCTGCCACACGGGAAGCCATCTTTAATGTAGGCACATATTCCATGCCCATGGCGATCTTGGGGATCAGATTTAGCTGTTAAATTAGAGTATCTGTTAATTATGAACTCATCTAAGGAAGTGGTCGGCCCTATTCCAGTTTCACTTAGAAATAATATGTTCGGTTTCGTCTCCTGTAATTGGGTTTCAACCTCTGGAAGGTTGGAACGTAGACCCCTGATGTTGGAGAGGGAGACCTGGTAGTAGGGGTCTATGTTGGAAGATGGGGTTCTAGATTTTATTCTGGAGATATTTCATGTTGAGGTTTTTGGGATTTGTGGAATAGGTCGGCATACTTGGTTAGAGCAGTACAGGGAGGGAAGGTAAGAGAGAAAAAGACAGGAAATATATTTTTGTAGCACACGAACAGGTAAAGCCGTAACAATTACCCACTAGTATGGCATCGAGAGGCCCTCACCAGAGACTACTGCATGGTCCAGATCCACTCACCAAATGGCAATACAGCATTCCCAGTACTTTGCGCCTGCTAATAGGACAGCCTCCTTAGTGGTTAATCCAAGGTTCGGGTCCCTGACTATCAGGCGGATAACGTCAGCCCAGACAAAACGTTTACCTCCAGCACCCTTACTAGTGACATGGCCACAAGGACAGACAGAGACAGAAAAGTTTCCGACATCTCAGACTACTGTTCACCAAGTACTACCGACCTTTAAGCAGCTTTTTCTTCGCCCTTTGTCAGAAAAATCACTCATTGAATTAGGACTGAGGGACAAAAAAGGAGAAGCGAGATTTCTCGTAAATGTTCGCTCGGGCTCGACCAACACTTGACATCACTGCCGGAATATGCCGAGTGCCGTTAAAAACGCTCAGAAACCCGATCAAATTGTTGTTCTGCTTTTTGTTTTTTTTATAATAGTATTTTTAATTTAAATTCAATTTTTACTATATTTTCATTTATTTAATTGTTAGGTGAAAGTACAAAATAGTTACACAACATGATCCATGTTATGAATAATTTTCTAAATAACATAATTTCAGTTCGGTAATATGCATGCATAAGTACCCGCCATTATTGTTATAGCAATATCGGGCATTTACGAGAAATCCGGTTCGTATAATGAATAAGTACCCAAATAATGAATAAATAAAATGTTTAAAATGTAAAGGAAACATTTTGAAATAAATTAAAGAGTTTTTAAAAATGGTGAACTCAATTGAATATTTGCTTTTCATCTAATCCAATAAGCAACAGTTTTTAACTGACCAATCAAAAATCGAGAATGATTGACGAATCAAGTAGCAGTTGAATTACTATAAAAATCTAGCCGACAGCTAACTTCTCAGAAAACGCGTTTTTATTAAATTAGAATGGCGCATTTAAATCAAACCGCTCACAACTCAACAAAGAGTGGAGCTCCCAGCAAGAAAACGACAACCGAAGTTTTCCCTTCCAACTGTCATGTAATTGGAGTTTTGAAGAAGTCTCCTCGTTGCAGACCAGGAACCTTAGCTATTCGTGAAATCAGACGTTACCAAAACGCTACCGAACTTATCACAAAGCTACACTTCCGGCGTTTGGTTCAGGAAATCACCTACGATTTCAAAAGCAAGGTCTGTTTTCAACGTTCGGCAGTGAAGACTCTCCAAGAAGCGATCGAATCCTATTTAGTTGGACTAGTGGAAGATGTTAACTTGTGTGCTAGCAACTCGAAACATGAGCGTTATGCCGCGGGGCATCCAGTTAGCTCGCAAGATCTGCGGTGAGACCAACATACTTCTCACGTCTGCATTGAATAACCGAGTCTTGAATGTTTCTATTTTCGGATCATGTACTATTCTTTTTCGGTAGTCTTAGAATGTATGCAATTTAAGACCAATCGTGTTTTAACAAACTATCACCTGTCGACGAAAAGATGATTTTGTAGCGGTGATTCGATCAGGAATTCTGCTAAATGCAGTTTTAATTATGGGTACAGGTGGTTAGGCATTTAAAATACGTTATCAACGAGTTTCGCCGAACACTTTCGAAATGGTTAAAACTGTAACGAATTTTACTGAACCGGCTGAATGTTCTGCCTATATTGATAACTGCTCTCTGTAATCATTTTAAGTGAATTTTTTTCCGAAACTGACAACGCAATTTTTGCAAATAGTTCGTCAATTGAATGTTCAGCCCATGACCATATTATAGTCTGCTTTTCCCCATTAGTTAACAGATGAGGTTTAATTTGTACATGTCTTTTCCCTAAAGAATCTTGACCAACACTAACCTGTAAGATTATGAACAAAGTAAATTAATCGGCTCACAAGACCAACGTTTCTAACCGCATTTGGTTAAAAGAAAATTAAATAAGTAATCTTAACCATTACGTCAAGGCTTTAAAATTTAAAGAAAACCTGCAAATCCAAAATAAAACTCGTTAGAATTACGGTTGGATCGTTTTATTTCAGAAAGTCGTTTAAAAGTAAACGCTTATATTTAATCTGATTTTCTCAGTTCGTAATCTTAACTGCTTACATCACGCAAATTTAGAGATGCTTTTATGGCTACAGTACCTGCATTTTAATATGGTATCTTAACGCAAGTGTTACGTCATCTCTTGAAGACTATAAATCAAATCTTTGTATATACCTTACTTGCTGTATAATTAGATTTACTTTGTAACTTCCAGACATTAGTACTTCTGTAGATTTCGGAGCGTGTTTTTTATTAGATCGAACTTTCAATTTTTAAGGAATATTTTAAAATTTTTAGATGAAAGTCTTAAAACTGCACTCCCATGTTAATAAGCAACGTTATTTCAGCACTGTCCGTATTCTGTACACGTGCAGCGATTATAAAAGTTCCGTTACTACTTTTTCCTGCATTATAAACTGCACAACGGTTAAATATTACTGTGCAAGCCCTAAAACACTTTTGCATGCTGTTTAATCCAATTTGTAAAAATATCTTCCAACTTAAAATGAACATTTTGCACAAGTTGTTTCAAACAAATGTGCGCTTGTTTTGCCAGTAAGCAATCAAGAAACAAATGGAGGCATTGTTACATGATATGCGCGCTCTCTGCTCGTTCATATCTTCGACACTTGCCCATCTGTGGGTCGTGGTACTCTCGTGATGGTCCAGCATCTGTTTAAAGACTACTCTACTCTGGCATGAAACATTGATACATGGATTTCGAAGGTTTTAGTTAGAGACTATTTGAGAACAAACTATTTCTCTACTTTGGGTTTGAGGCTAGATGAAATTCGTTTAGCTTCTTTATGCATTTTCAGATCGCATTTTTCGCTTCCAGAGCCCGAGGTCCTGGGTATGACCTAAAACTATATCCGATGGTGAGGCCCAACCTTGCTGGCCTTGGGGAGTGTGGAGCCACCCTTTAATTGCCTTTGCTACCAAGTCCACTCTGACCCGGAGAGGTAGTACCTGTTAGGGTCCCAACTATGGGTTAAATAGAATCCGACTTAAAAACAAATATACTCCATTAAAAATCGTTCCTCAAAATAACTAGATTCGACATTAAATAACCTGAAAAAGGTTGATATGCCGTAAAACAAAAACCAACCTATCCAGAGCTCGACTGCCTAGAAACTGTTCAGTGCTTAGAACACGTGACGTAACTGCCATGTAATATCATTCGTTGCGCGTCTTTCTTGTGCGTTTTGTGAGTAAAGTAACCTCTGAATCCATCACCTCAAACTAATTGAATCGATTTCGGTTTGCCGTGTGTACTTACCGGGATTCGTACAAGTTAACATGTTTACTGGCGTAGGGTCCTAATGTATAATACAGGCAGGGAGATCTGACGTTGTTCGGGATTTAATGATCAACGAATTTTTCACTCTCGCGTACTTTTGTCATCGAAATCTGTGAAATCGCTCACTGTCCAATCAACGCTGTACCCCGGGATGAGGCGTCACGTGCTTCCCCGCAGTAATTTTAGTCCACAATACAATGTACTTTACATTGCACTGTAGAGAACCTACTGTTGGTTTTTATAAAATTTCTATATATAATGGCTTGAATTAAAGTTTAAAAGCGTTTCCCTTTTTTTTTTTTTTTTTTTTTTTTTTCTTAAACTTTTTCTTCTAGGAGATGGGACATCCAACCAGATGTCTGACATTTACCCCTATTTTAGTGAGTTCAACCAAGAGATCTTTTCAGGATTCTAGCCGTCCCTTTCAGTGTAATCGTTTGTATTTCACTTGCACTTGGTTCACCGGGTATGCTTGCTATGTACTTTTTAAAGTTCTTTTTCATAAGCTCAGTTGCTCCTATGATGACTGGTATAATTGAAACGTCTTTTAATTTCCAATTTCGTTTCATATCATACATAAGTCCTTGATACTTTGTTATCTTTTCTCTCTCAGCTCTGTTAAGCCCTGTATCATTGGGTACACTGACCTCTATTATGGTCGCTTTTTTTTTTTTGCTCTGTCCCAAATCACTATATCTGGTTTAACAGCTGCGTTTTCCAGATATGTAGCAGTAGGGATTATGTAGTCATAGTGAATAGTGTAGTTGTCATTCCCAACTGTTCGTTCGGGTATATGTTCCCAGGATTTTTTTACTACACTGAATGTTGTGTTTCTTGCATATCTTCCAGTGAAGGTATTTGCAAACAGCGTTATGGCGATTTGTATAATAACTATCTCCAAGTAGGACTTGGAGATTAAGCGTCGGAATGAGTACTGGTGTGCCATATAAAATTGCTAGAAGGAATTTTATTTTGTTTAATAAATTTAATTTATGACGCCACTCGATTTTAACTAAGTAAAAAGCCATCGAAATCTTACTGCAATTCTCAACTTCGTATCTATGTGAACTGGGAATTTCTTACCTAAACATTAAAAATAAAAACGTGAAAGACTTAAAAATACTGAGTTAAGCGTGTCTTTCACATATTTCAGCAGTAGTTAACCACTAGACAACTATTTCACTGACATTCACTATTCTTCTATACCAGATATTGGATACAGGTTATATTGATTTATTATGTGAATAAAAATTCGCCATAAATACCTAATTTTATTGCAAAAAAGGTTTTGAGTAAAGTCCTAAATTTTTATGATAGGTGCACCGCAAAAATTTAAACGCAATGTGCTGCCATGTAAAAAGTTGGAGACGATTGACCTAGATAATTTCAGTTATGGGTATTAGAATCCCGGTCAAGGGAACTCTACAATTTTGTGTAGCTAAACTTTTTAACGCGGAATCTATGTATAGATAAGCCAACAATAAGGACATGGCAGGTTTTATTTAAAAAAAAAAAAAAAAAAAAAAATTTAACATGCGAAGATACTACTTCCGCAACATTTAAATATAACTCCGCAAATTTACTTTTCGTCTTAACCATTCTCCATTCCAAATTTAGATCAAGCAGCTTCATGAACTTTTACTGCCGCCAACGTGCTTGCTAATATATTCGAAGTGGTATTTTTTTTTTTTTATTCCATATGAAATACTAATTGGATTTTAACACTTTTCAGCATGTCATAATCTGAGTACAAGTTTTTTCCTTTTAGTTACTTCATACTGTATTTCCGGTAAAATTAAATCGATTAGGAAACTGCATAAATAGTTCGCAATGTAACCTAGATTGATGGAGAAAAAAATAACTCTTAGTGGTTAAATCTGGTAACCTTTTTAAGTTTACTATTAAATCACGGGTTTTAAGTCATAAGCTTCGTCTTCTCGTTTTTTTTTTCTTCTCTCTCTCCTGAGGAATGTCGCCGTGTAACGACTTGTGTGTGCCAGCTACAGTTTAATTTAAAAGCATATTACTTATAGAAACCCATAACAATGTGTAAAAAAAAAAAAAAAAAAAAATTTAAACCGAACTTTTGAAATTCTAATTTTCGTTGTCAAATAGAAACGTTATTGACCTTGTTTCGTATTACACCAGGAAATACTCGCCAACGTCAGACAAATCTTTGACAAGAAAAATTTTAGTTTTTGAAAACGCCAATAAGAATTAACTAGAATAACTCGTCACGGTTTAGAAACTCAAAAATATTCTTACAAAACATTTAGTGCTCATAATAAAGGCATATTTATGAGGCTGCTTGTTGTTCGTATGGATACTTGTCCTGTCATTGTTTTTAAATTGAATTTTCAAGTTAAATTCAATTTTTATGGTATCGTGTAATTAAATTGTTAGTGTAACTTAGTCATTATGTCGCAAATGGACAAACAAATAAAACTGGAATAGAAATAAAAATCCAGGTCGGCATTATTTTTTTTTTCTTGTAAAACGTTTTTTATCACCGTTACTTTCGACATTAAAGTCTTTCGCTGCTACATGCCTATTTTAGCCTGATTGCGTTTCTCCTTCCACCGACCGCATGCCAGCTACAACCGGCTTATTTCTCGCGTTCACATTTACACGCCCAGTTTCTTCGTTCGGCATTGCTATCACAAAATGGATAAAAAAAACAAATGCTTACAAATTTAAGCGAATTCAAACTAAAAGATTATATGTACGAATGCTCAAACGTTAGTCGATTTATTCCTGCCAAAGCCAGCTGTTTTTTTTGTTTGTTTTTTTTTATTCAATATATATCTCTTAGAAGTTATTTTTACTAAGTGTACCGAGGTCCAAATACCATGTGTTTCAAGTCAATGTATCAAATATTCAGAAAGGAGTTTGGTAAAGAGTTTCGCGGGCGCGCATACAGACAAGGTCACGTGTGTATGTGCAAGATTGTTTTCATCATAAATTCTACACAATTATGCAGAATGTAGCAACTATGCATAAATAGAATTAAGCGTAATAGTTAAATGAAACCAATTACCTAATAAACTATGAAAAAAAGTAATGAACGCTGGTTTCTCAAAGGAATGTGCAAATTCGAATTCCTGAAGTCGCTCACATATCCTAAGTATATTAAAAAGTTCGATTTAATTATTTTTTATAGAAACTCTGCTAGGGATATTTATCCTGGACACCCAAAATCAACAGATTAGACAAATCCTGTAATGATTCGGTCCCTATTGGGACTTGGATGACATCAGCCAGAAGTGAAACCAAATGCAAAATTTTGTAAGCAAAAAAAAAAAAAAAAAAAAAAAAAGCGACCTATGCCGGGCGGGAACTCACAATGCATAATGCCGTAATCGAGCATCCTACCCATCGAACTAAGATTCTAACTAAGCTATCACATTGTAAATTTGTCTATTTAAAAAGAAAGTTAGAAACTCGCGTTTGCGCATGTTTGTTTAAGATTCAGCCTCGCAGCGAAGATTTTTACAAATAAAACGGCATTTCCACATGAAATCATCGAGTTTTTTTGTTTGTTTTTTCCGATATTATTTGTCCGAGAGATCGTTCTTTCCTTAGGCTACGGGTGACGAAAGGTTTTAGCGGATATATGAACACACACACACACACACATAGATATCAGAGATTTCTTTAACAGATGAGGAAGGATATCGATGGGATGCCAGCGATATTTCATCAGAATAGTCGCATCTTAATCCAACAATATCGATGAAACTATCCATTATAACGCTTGAGATTTAAAATGTATTTTGTCTGCCATGCTTTAGTTTGCAATATCAAATGTAATGGACAAAGATGGACTTCTATTGTCACATCTGAGAGAACCCGCTAATGGTACCTTTTCCTACTTTAACAGGGTTAAAAACTAACTTCGAAATCTAGTGAGCAAGGTATTTTTCTCCACTCTATTTCTTTCTCACAGAAAAGACGTAGAAAACATATCCCTGCTCTACCATTATTTTCAAGACAGGTGCTTAACTGAATTTCTATCTATGGACCCCCCCCCGTAAAACATTTGCAGAAGATATCGTCAAGCTACCACAACTGCCTAAAAGTACATGTAAATTCCATGAGAAAAGTTTATTTCCTAGAACTTTCCGTCTGAGAAACATAATACCGCAAGGTTGCTTACCAACTAACATGGCCGTTTTCAAGTCTAATATTAACAAGTTCCTACTGAGCCGTCCTCTTAAATAAACGAACACTACCTAAGTTCCACCGTTACTGATAATCACGGCGTTGTGTCAGCGGCCAACTGACACTTATTAATCATTATCCTCGAGTGGCTTTTGAGCTTTGATAAGCCGTGACCCCCGCCACCACTCTAGAATCTTAAGAATGTTCCATCTTTTTCTTTAAATCCGGGTGGAGAAAACTTCGCTCATTTGATTCCATTTATTTCAATTGTTTGAGGGGGGGGGGAGTTCATTGCTTTGAAATTCTTTCCATTTCAATTTAAGTATTTTTCGAAAATACTCTGATAACCGCACCCATAATCTTTTTTATTTATTTATTTTATTATTATTATTTTTTTTATTTATTTATTTTTTTTTTTTTTTTTTTTCATTTTCGGTTGTATATTTCTTTTCGTCGATTTGGTTTTTTTTTTTTTTTTTTTTTTTTTTCCTTTATTGAGTCACCAGATGTACCCGGCGTTTCCCGGTATTCCACGTAATGATAAATTCCTTGAAAAAATTAAGTGTAGAAAAAAAAAACGAAAGAAAGAAACTGAGACATGCGCATGTTTTTTTTTTTTTTTTTGTATTTTTTTTTTTTTTTTTTGTAAATAAAAAGATGAGCTGAGATCGAAACCAAAACCTAAAAACAGTGCGTCAAGTATGATTATCATTAAACCAGCTTGCCACGATGTTTAAAACGTGCTTTCAAATCTCGTGAAACAGTTAACAACTAGATATAAATCCGATTACCTCCCCTCCTACAAACACTGATTTTTTCAATTTTTACCCTTTAGCAGTTCTTTTCCCCGAGCGAAAACGGATTAAAGTTTTCCACATGTCTGAATACTCTATATACCAAATTTCAAGTCTGTAGATAAAAAAAATTGAGTATATAGGTTGAGAAGTGTCCTCACGCACACTTTCTCTCTTTTATAGATATATATATATATTTTTTTTTTACAGTGATCACCACTTATCAAGGCCCGGAAGCCACTCAGGGATAAGGGTTATATATAGAAGATAAATTTGTTTTAGTAACTTTATAAGTTTTTTTTTTAAATTTTTGTCTTGTTTTTCTTTCTTTGGCCATTTCTTTCCTTTTCATTTACTCTTTTTGTAAAACAAATTTTCAACCTCAAATAAAGACCTAAAGATCCACTGTTTAGGGTCATGTGCAACAGATTGAGTCGAGTAGCGAGATGTTTATTCACATTACTTTTTAACTTCTGCATGCCAAAACTGTGAAAAACAGGAAGAAAATTACAAAGTCTATCCGCCCCAGGGAAGAAGACTTTTAGGATCTAAGGACTTCAACAGTGAAGGGGTGAGATTTTGTTGCTCGTTGGGTTAATCAGGTGTACGTATATGTACGCCGACAAGGTACAAGTGATATGAATTCATCAGAGCGAATTCCATAAAAGAACATGTAAAAAAGGCACAAGAAACCAACACCGCGGTGATGGGACAGAGGTTGGAGCTAGGTTGATAGTAAGACAAGTGGTAGATGCACTAGCCTAGATGTGGCAACAATACTCCATGCATTGACAGATTGTGGCGTTGTATATGTATAGGATGCTATAGGCTTGAGTAAATTTCTAGCATGTTAGAGGAAGCCTGCCTTTCTTTTTCTGAGTTTATTTTCTTTTTCTCTTCCTGTTTTTCTTTGTTTCTTCTATTTCTGTCTTTTTGTTTATTATTCTCTTTTTCTTTTCTTTTATTTCTTTCTTTCTTATTTTATTTTTCATTCTTTTACCTCCATCTTTTTTTTTTTTTAATGTCGTTTTTCTTGCCTTTTTCTTCTCTAATTCATGTATTCGATATTTTCCTTATTGTCAAAGATGTCTGACTTTAGCGAATGCCATCGTGGACTATGACGTCACAATTTGTCTTTGGGGTAAACAAACCCAACAACCCGGTAAGCCTCTGTAAAACGACAGATCTTGCACATCTTGTGAAGAGTGGGTAGCGGGTCGCGGAAGATAATAGAAGATACTCAGCTGCGATAAAAATTTAAAAAAAAAAAAAAAAAAAAGAATTTATATGAGTTTAAGTAAAAAAATAAAATAAAAGTGGAATTGAAACGGAAATATATTTTTTTTTTTAGCAGGCGAGGGGCGTCCTGCCTTGCTCGGTCATAAAATACGCTATATATATTTTTTAATTCATGCAGATTTTGCATTTATTATTAAAGAGCTAATTCTCTATTGAACATTATATTGTACCTAATATATAATAATGATTTCAAATATTAAAAGAAAATAGGATGACTGGGGTGTCATCAGTTAAAATTGAAATCAAAACATTTAGTGTTCTAGCCGCGTTCCGTACCGTTAGAGCTATTGACAGATAAACAAGAAATATGTAAAATTATACCATTTTGAGCTATAAATGAATTTGCGCATTTGACAAAACAGAGAGAACATCATGAATGACGTCACGTTTTCGTGACAAACTGCATGTGAAATTTCATAAAAATCGACCCAGACATTTTCGAGCTCATAAGGAACAAACTCACGCACGCACAGTATTTGATCGTTCAAACAGATTGAACTTTGACCCCTTAACAGCCAAATTTCTGGCTGAAAACCGATTAAAAAAATTTTCCCGAAATATCAATACCCCTTATGTCAAATCTCGAGTCTGTAGACTGAAAATTGACAGAGTAGTTTGGTAGAGAAAAGTACAAAAACACAGACACACACACAGACAATTTCACTTTTATGGATACAGATATATTAATACCGTAATACCTTTAACGTACGTACGTACATACGTGTGTCACGGTTTCAAAATTATAAATTATTCGATCGGGAGATCCTATTTATTAAAAGACGACAGAAATTGTTAACATATTACAAACATCAAATTATAAAAATATAGATGAGCTAATTTAATCATCAATCCCCCTTTTTAATAAATAGGATCTCCCGAACACCGAAGACGCAATGTAAAAAAGATTAAATAGAAATTATGAAATTATATCGCTTTTGGGCCGTATGTTTTGAAGAAAATGTGTCTTTTTTTTTCTCTTTTAATTTTATGTTTATTTATTTATTTATTAGTGAAACCTTATTATCCTGTATTAATGGCCTCCTTAACACGATTTTTTTACATGGTAGTCGCCACTTATCAAGGCCCGGAAGCCACTCAGGGATAAGGGTTATTGCGTGTACAGTAATCAATCGTAGCAATCGTTAGTAATGGAGATTTGATAAAGGGTCTTACTTAAGGGGGAGGTTTATCACGAATTTGTTTATGTTAGACTTGAAGACATCCAAGTTGTAGTCAGGTGGGAAACAGGCAAACGGAACAGAGTTCCACAGGCGTGCACTTCTAAGAAAGAAGCCTTGTTCATGGACTCTACGTTTGGATTTAGACACAGATAAAGAGTGGGGAAAATTATTGACAGTGGTTTCAGCTAGATGGGTGTTTACCGTGAAACATTGGCTAGGGGAGATCAGAGATTGGAGCTCAGACGAGCACTTGCCATGGAAATAACGATAGAATAAAGACAGGCTCGCAACGTCTCTTCTGTGGGAGAGAGGTTGCAAGGAAGATTGTGACGTAAGGGGCATTCGAAATTACCTGTCTTATCTGACTTTGTTCACAGGAGATTTGAATGACTTGAAAACATGTCAACGAAAAAAGTGACTTCTCCTTGTAAAGAACAGTCCAGTTGACGTTGAAAGAATTAATCTTTTTGGCCAATTTTTCGATATTTGGCCTCCGAGACATCGATCTTTGAAACGATAACAATTTTTTCGCGTTCGTACACGTTTGTCGGAAGATTTTGCGACACACACACACACACACACACACACACACACACACACACTCACACCTTTCATATATTAGAATATCTGATCTTTAAATTAATATTTAAACATCATCGATAATATCAGGCCAAAATCACAGTGTAGTATCTGTTCTGATGCTACACGTCACCTTTCCTGTCGTCGGTCAATGGATGAAAATCCTTCATGACTGAAACAGTTTTTATTTTTGTTCCTATCCAGAATAGCCCTTTTGGGGGAGCTGGATTTTCCGCACATGAAAAACCGACTTTGTATCTTACTCTGCCCTCGTGGCGAGACAAGTAAAAAGGAACATTGACCTTTTGTGACAGAGAGCAAGTGAACGCATGGGAAAATATCATCAGAGGCTTTAAGATAGCTATAGATAGCAGTAGCTGAAAAAAGCACATATGCAAATTAGGAAATGCGCGTGGGCCTGGTGACAAGAAAAATTTAAAAAAAAAAAAAAAGAAAAGAATATCACGTGGGGGAGAAAAGAAAGTGCGCGACTAAAATAATGGACGTGTAAAGTCAAACACGAGGTGTTTAGTGGAGCAGAAAGAAAAACGCGCACCAGGGGAGGTGGGCATGTACCCCCACAGTGGCATGGGGAGACTTTTTAAGCTAGTGTTTAGACGGAAAGAAAGAAAAACGGTAAGCGAGGACTTGCGTTAAACAAGAAAAAAAAAACCGAGTCGCGTTTGTTTGTTCCTTTTCGACGGTGCAGGATGGCGTGGGAGTCCGAGAGAGGAATAAATTGTAACGAACACAGTCCGAGCGTTACGGTCACGTTACACTTTCTTGGAGTATGAGAGTCTTAATCATCAGAAAAAAAAGTATTCATGAAAATTTAATTTTCAATATAATCCCCTAGTACACAAAGTTTAAAACTTTTCATACGTCTTTTTTATATTGATTTTTTAAAAAGAAATATAAAGGCGTTGCAAGTCGGTTCTGTTAAATTTATCTCTCCTGGGACGGGTATTCTTTCGAGTTGGTTACATAACTTAGCTAAAAATGGAATAAGATTTCATGTATAGCTGAAGTTATGTTGGCTGAACGTTTTAAATCAAACCCAGGATGTATGCTTTTTTTATGTGGGAGGCAAGGAAACGAAAATGAATCAGGTTTCTTCATCTTTTGAAAACATGATATTTTAGAACATATTCATATAATTCAATACATTTCAGTAACATTACGAGGTCAGCATCTGGGGCTTAGCACAGACTTAAATCAAGTAACCTGACTTCTAAACTAACAAAGGTATCATGGCCTAAGCATGTGGCGATATATATATATATATATATATATATATATATATATATATATATATATATATATATATATATATATTTATATATATATATATATATATATATATATATATATATAGAGAGAGAGAGAGAGAGAGAGAGCGAGAGAGAGAGGTGGGGGGAGACAAACAGACAGAATAGTTGTATCGATTGGTTTCCTCTTTTTTGGTCTGATGATGGTATCCTTGAGGCTTATGCGCGAATTCCGTGGTTGTTTATCGTTTTTATATGCTCCAAACAGCCACAGAATTCGCGCATAAGCCTGAAGAGTCCTAGAGTGGATGAAACGTGGAATATTCAGTGTAGCTTAATCGCCATATATATTTTATAAATTACTAACTAGCTCTACCTACGTATTGAGCATTTTGAAGTAAATACTTAAAGTTTACGCTATAATCTATACTTTCGTATATTAATTTTATGTGAGTAAATTAAGTAGTTATATGTATATATATATATATATGTGTGTGTGTGTGTGTGTGTGTGTGTGTGTGTGTGTGTGTGTATTTACATGCGTGTGTTTGTATGTGTAATTAGAAAACACGCACAATATTACCAATAAATTGTTTATATAACTATATGTGCACTTGCGTTTCTGTTTATAAAGTTAGCGTGAAATTATTCACGTGAACCTTCTCTTACACACACCTACAGATAAATTTAAGTAATTAACTAGCAGAATATCAAACTAATGACGGTAATAAGTGATCGTACGAAAAGAAAAAATGAAAAAAACAATGAATGGTATATTAGCATTCATTTTTTTTTTTTTTCATTTTTTTTGGTTGGTGGGGTGATGACGGGATGATGGGGGTGATATTTTCGAATGAACACTCCCTAAATGGTAATGAAAATGTGGCCACGTCACTCATCGTGTTTAGAATAATATCCCATAATTAATAATGATTGATTTAGGCTCCCAGAATTATAAGTACTAAGCAGTTAAAAAAAATAAACGGATTCAAAGTTTCGCAGCTTTGTAGTCGTGTATTCTCACCAATTAATAATATTGGTCTGCGATGTGTTATAACATGAATTGCAATACATAAATCATCATGCCATAAATCATCATGTCATAAATAATCATGTCATATTCTTTGCAACAATGATGATAGTTTAAATATAATAATAGTTAATAAAATATGTTAGTATTACCTGTACACATGGTAAAAAAAGTTAAAGAAACAAGTTTTACTGCACTTACATTGCTTCTTAGTCATTCTGTGATGATGTTGGTGCCAACATAATACACGAATGCGTTACGATCTTAAAAATAGTCTTTCTTCTCTTATAGACAAAAGAATTATACAGGGGAATACTTGGGTGTGACCTTGGCCAGTGTAAGCAAAATATCCCCCTTTAAAACTTCTTTTTAATCTATAAGAGAAGAAAGCCCATTTTAAAGACCTTCACGCACAAATATCAGCTGACGTGATATTATAAACCAACACATACGGAATTTAATGAACAACATTATCATTGCTTTATACATTTTTTTTTTTTTGCGAATTAGTCCACCGGCCAAATAATTCCTCGTATAATATAATAATCAATAAGGGATTGATTCTATAATACATACACAATCTGCATAAATTAAAATATCATGTTTAAGCGTATTGTACGACCGGGTAATGCCGGTTAACGGGTCCTGCTAGTATATAATAATGAATAGAGGATTGATTCTATAATAATACATACACAATATGCATAAATTAAAATATCATGTTTAACTTGTTAACGGTCAGGTAAGACAGTAATAATGCCAGGCATAGCATTAGATTATGAAAATTAAGCAATGTTTAATCTAGTCGGTATCAAATGGGTGACCATTTCAAAGTTTCAGGAGCTGTATGTAAGATAAGGTTGACACATCTCTGAAAGAACTGCAAAAAGCTACTGTCATCATCTTCCTTGACGGGCATATAGATTCGACTGGGGACCGCTTGTGAATTCAATATTTCCATAGAAGTTTTACCTTTGGAGGATACCGGTTAAACATGATTAGTGTGAATGCCGCTTCTGTAATACAGTAAGCAACCTTGAAATTCTCCACAATGCCTTGCTAGTAATAAGCAATCTTAAAATTCCCAATAATGCCTTGCTAGTAATTAGGAATCTTAGAATTCTCACTATGCCTTTCTAGTATTAAGCAATCTTGAAATTTCTAATAATGCCCTGCTACTATAAAGAAATCTTAAAATTTTCTAAAAAGACCGTGCTAGTATTAAGCAATCTTGAAATTCCAAATAGTGTCAAGAAGGTTTTGAGCAATCTTAGAATTCAAAATAATGCTCTGCAGGTATTAAGCAATCTTAAAATTCCCCACAATGCTCTGCTAGTATTAAGCAATCTTTAAATTCCAAATAATTCCCTGCTATTATAAAGCAGTTTTGAAATTTCAAATAATGCCATGCTAGTAATAAGCAATTTTGAAATTTCAAATAATGCTATACAAGTAATAAGCAATTTTTAAATTTCAAATAATGCTATGCAAGTAATAAGCAATTTTTAAATTTCAAATAATGCTATGCAAGTATTAAGCAATTTTGAAATTCCAAATAATGCTATGCAAGTATTAAGCAATTTTGAAATTTCAAATAATGCTATGCAAGTATTAAGCAATTTTGAAATTCCAAATAATGCTATGCAAGTAATAAGCAATTTTGAAATTTCAAATAATGCTATGCAAGTAATAAGCAATTTTTAAATTTCAAATAATGCTATGCAAGTATTAAGCAATTTTGAAATTTCAAATAATGCTATGCAAGTATTAAGCAATTTTGAAATTTCAAATAATGCTATGCAAGTATTAAGCGATTTTGAAATTCTAAATAATGCTATGCAAGTATTAAGCAATTTTGAAATTTCAAATAATGTTATGCAAGTATTAAGCAATTTTGAAATTCCAAATAATGCTATGCAAGTAATAAGCAATTTTTAAATTTCAAATAATGCTATGCAAGTATTAAGCAATTTTGAAATTTCAAATAATGTTATGCAAGTATTAAGCGATTTTGAAATTCCAAATAATGCTATGCAAGTATTAAGCAATTTGAAATTCCAAATAATGCTATGCCAGTATTAAGCAATTTTGAAGTTCCAAATAATGCCGCCCTAATATTGAGCAATCTTGGAATTCCCAGTAATGCCATGCTAAAGTTTATTAAAGATTAAAGCATATGTGCCGCTAGTATTTAGAATATATTTAGAGCACTCCAAATACGTTTAAAGAAGACTAAGAAATGTTCATACAATTACAATTTTTCACTTAGACTTTTCGTTTGCCCAAAATTTAAATCTAAGATTTACTGTTCTCCTTTGGGTATGCTTTTGATGTAGGATTAGCAAAATATTTGGGCCGAGAAAAATATGCAACCGGCTTTTGTTTCCCCATTTAAAAATAACTCAAAAAATTTTCTCCACTTAAAAAGCGATTGATATTAAGGAGTCATGCAAAACAATTAAAAACTCGTTGTGTTTTTTTTTTATTCTTAAAATATAACCTAATTTCTTTTCCAAACACTTAAAAGAAATTTTATTTATTTCATAGAGTAATTCAACCTTTTCATTCTTTTCTATGATTTAGTATTTTCATGTATTCAGTAGATATTTACATTTGTTTTTATGTCAATAAAGAAACTGATTGTAGAATCTAAAATAGCATTAGAAATGACTAGCATCCTGCCCGGCGTGGTCCGGTCATAAAATAAGCTTAAATATAATATTTTAGTTTATGCAGAGTTTGTATTTATTATCATGAGACTAATTCTCTATTGATTATTATATTGTACCTAATATATATACTGATTTAAGAAGACGAGTCAAAGTTTTTCAAAAGACTGATTACACAGAATGAAACCTGGGTCCATCACTATGATCCAGAGACCAAAGCCCAGTCAATGCAGTGGAAGCACTTGGACTCACCACCTCCAAAGAAGGCAAAGGTGCAGCCCTCCGCTAGTAAGGTCATGCTCACAGTCTTCTGGGACTAGGACAGAGTAGTGATGACAGATTCTCTGGCAAATGCTACCGCAATTACAGGAGCCTATTATGCTTCACTTTTGAGGAAAATAAGGGAAGCTATCAAAATCAAGAGGCGGGGCAAGATCAGCAAAGTACTCTCCTCCTGCAGGAAAACGCTCCGGTCCACAACTCACATGTCGCCAGATAAGAAGCACAGGCGTGTTGTTATGAAACCCTTCCCCCATCCTCCCTACTCTCCTGACCTTGCGCCCTTTGACTTTCACTTCTTCCTAGCCATCAAGTTGTTTTTGAAAGGAAAGCGTTTCCTAGATGATGCAGCCTTGATTTCTGAAATCACGTCGTGGTTGGAGGACCAACCTGAGGTGTTCTACAAAAACGGTCTCTAGAGCTGCATCAAACAATGGGAGAAATGCATAACTCTAGGTGGTTTCTATGTAGAGAAAGACTACTAACTGTGCCAAGTTTCGTTGCTCTACTGCTATGGAAAGTGGGTCAGGGGCATTAGTTATTGCACGCCCCTCGTATGCAATAGCTTTAAATTTCTGTATGTTGCTACGGTTGTGGGAAGAGCAAACAGTGGGAAATTCCAAAGACAGCGGTCCGAGGAAAAAAGCTATTAGAGCATCTAAGAGCCTTTCAGAAAAAGGGATGTGATCCTCGTGCTAGTCAGGTGGGTTGGGGTATTTACCTTGAGGGCATGCAAGTTCAGTAAGTTCATATATCGACTATAGTTGAGACCGATATGGAATTTCATTGACTACTGCAGCGAGATGTAAAGGATGGCACACCTTATTTACCTGTACTGCTCCACTTATCCTTGATCTTCATTTTATAATGCTGAACATTTAGCAAGGAGACATTAAGTACCATTCTTTTTAGCCTTTGGTATGTCTCAAGCGAGAATTGACTCCCAATCTCCCAATGCATTTGTAAACACTTTAATATTTATGTCAAATCTTTCAATATAATATAAATAATGAATGAACAATCTCTTTTTTACATTTGTTCATTACAAAGTGTATTGTAACTGAAAAGTAAGGGATACTGTGATATGGACCAGATTATAAGAGGAGCAATCTGAGTGGGTAGTTTAGCAGCAAGATCTTTGTTTACATTACATTTTACTTTGGTGCATGCTGATCACCACTATTCATTAGATTTTTCCACTTACTCTTGAACCTCACGTTATAATACTGAGTATTTTACAAGAAGGCATCTATATATTAATACGATAGCGTGTGTGGTTTTGTGTGTCATGCTTACATCTTTTTTCTTCCTAGTGATTGTCGTGTAATTGTTATGACCTTCCATTTCTTGTAATAAATAATTTTACCAAGAATTCTTCATAAGTTTTGGTTTCAGTTTCGCTTATAGCTGATACACCCAAGTCATGTAGATATATTTTTTTTTTATTTACGAAATCACAACTTTATAATATATAAGAATCGCTAGAAAATTGACTCTATAATATTATATACGAATTTGCATGAATTAAAACATTATATGTAAGTGCATTTTATCACCGAGCTACGCCAGGCATCTCGGCTAGGATAGATAAATACTTTTGCAGTTTTAACAAAAGAGCTACAATAATATCAGAACATCTCCATTTACACTGAACATCCACAAAATGCCAAAATCAATATATTACATATGAAAGAGTCCACTGTGGAATTTACACAGGTCCTGCTAGTAAAGCACCATTTTATTATCTTTGATATCACTCAACCAAGGATTGAACCCCAATCTTCCGACCGATTTGCAAACACTGTAACCATTATGAAAATGGGGAAAATTAAGTGCGACAGATAAAAATAAAATATTTCAATCTTAAGCGTTACAGGTCAGTGGAAGTATATCAAGAAAAAAAGCCTGACAGACAGACAAGTTTTTAAAACTTAAACGTGATAGACTGACTAACGAAAAGTCTTACAGATATTATTGGACTATCTTAAATAAGATGCATGCTTAGCAATGAAAATGCTGTCTTAATCATAGGTGTGACAGGCCGACGTAAATACTATTTCATACAAAGAAATGTTATCATCTCAAGTCATTGAAGAATCAACCCCAGAAGAATTACAGACCCCAACGGAGATGGGTGAAAAAGGCGGTCTAAAACAGACCCACCAAATAACAATCTCTCTCTCACGGACGTGATATTAGTCTTAGTTTTTTCTACAAATACTGTTATGGCATGTGTTCCATAAAATTGTCTGATCTATTCCCAGCTTCCTTTGTTCCAGCTCGTTTGACTCGTTGGTCTAGTGGTCTCAATCAATTCATTGTTTTAATACTTCATTGTAATACAACTTCCTATTAAATTATCTTCTTTCCAAGAACTGCCAGATTGTGGAACTCTATTCCTTCTCACTGTTTTATTTCTACCTACAGCTATGGTCTTTTCAAGAATAAAGTAATAGGAATCTCCTGTCTTTGTGATAATCAGTTTTCGTTCTTGTTAGCTCCTTATATCAAGTAGCTTCATGCCTTGTCTGGAGCGATTTCCATAAAAAACTGGGCCGAATAACAAAAGTCCAAAATGTTAAGGAACCCAGAAGTACAAATTCGGCCAACCTGGGCTCCGAAGATGATATATCATGAAAATTAGAGGTATACTGATAGGGTCAATGCATCTTCGGTTGTGGTCCTCAACATCAATTTTTGTATAGTTAAACACGAGAAAAAGGTGATCCTAGAAAATTGGTAAAAAAATTGGTGCTAAATAGCATGGTGTATTAACCCATTAAAGTGAGGAAAATAAAAGCTGCACACCACCCCAACCCTACGTATAAGGAGTTGATATTGAGTGCAGACTGGTTGAAATAGAACGGCACCCAAACAACGTTTCACCCAAATCACTTAAATATAAGAGGCTTGCTATACGACTTGCTAATAGTCTCTCTCTCCAGACTTCCCTGTCTTCCATCAGCTGCCTAAGATTATCAGGATCACAATTAAAAAAATTAAACTTGAAAAAAATGCAACAATTTAAAAGAAATTTAAGCGTAACTTAACGAGCAACAATTAAAAAATTCAAAACGTGACGTAACAAGCAACTTATAAAAAGATTTAAACGTGACATAACAAGCAACAAGTAAAAGATATTTTAAACGTAGCATAAGAACCAACAATTAAAAAAATTTAACGCAACATAACAAGCAACAATTAAAAAAAATTAAAACGTAACAAAAGTAAGAGTTAAAAATTTTTTAAACGTAACATAACCAGCAACAGTTAAACAAATTTCAAAGGTTACATAACAAGCAACAATAAAAAAAATTAAATGTAAGACAACAAGCAAAAATTAAAAAAAAAATTAACGTAATATAAACAAGCAACAGTTAAACAAAATTTAAACGTAACATAATAAGCAAGAGTTAAAACATTTTATACGTTACATAAGCAGCAACAATAAATATATTAAAAGTAATATAAGAAGCAACAATTTAAAAAATTTAAGTGTAACATTATTATGGTACGCTTAAAAAATTTTTTAAATTGTTGCTTGTTATGTTACTTTTGATATTTTTTATTGTTGCTGGCTATGTAACGTATTAAACAGTTCAAAAAAATTAAAACATAACATAACAAGCAACAGTTAAAAAATAATTTTACGTTACATAACAAGAAACAATTTTTTACAAATTTAACGTAACATTACAAGGAGTAATTAAAAAAATTTTAACGTAACATAACAAGCAACAATAATTAAAAAAAATTAAAACGTAATATAACCAGCAACAATAAAAGAATTACAACGTGATATAACAAGCAACAGTTAAAAATAATTTAAAACGTAACATAACAAGCAACAGTTAAAAAATTTTAAATGTAACATAACAAGCAAACGATTTAACATTTTTTTTTTAAATAACATAGCAACGACGAGTTAAAAAATGTTATACGTAACATTACAATCAATAATTAAAATATTTCAAACGTAACATAACAAGCAACAATAAAAATTTAAACGTAACATAACAAGGAACATTAAAAAATTTAAACGTAATATAACAAGCAACATTTAAAAAAATTAAACGTAATATAACAAGCAACATTAAAACATATTTGAACGTAACATAACAAGCAACAATAAAAAAGTTTAAACGTAACATAACAAGCAACAATAAAAAAAAGTTTAAACGTAACATAACAAGCAACAATTAAAAACGTTTATAACGTAAGATAGCACGCAACAATTTTAAAAAGTTTTAAGCGTAACATAACGAGCAACAATTAAAAAATTCTAAATGTGACATAACGAGCAACAATTTTTAAAAAATTAAAATAACATAACGATTTAAAAAATAAATATGCAATATAATAAGCAACAATTAAAAAAGTTTAAACGTAATATAACAAGCAACAATTTCAAAAAAATTGAATAACATAACAAGCAACAATTTAAAAAATTAAATAACATAACAAGCAACAATTTAAAAAATTAAATAACATAATAAGCAAGCATTAGAAAATTCTTAAACGTAACCCAACAGGCAATACCTAAAAAGAAATTAAAACGTAACATAACAAGCAACAATTACAAAAATTAAACGTAATATGAGAAGCAACAATAAAAAAATAAATCGTAACATAACAAGCAAGAGTTAACAAATTTTTTAACGTAACATAACAACAACAGTTTAAAAACGTTTAAACGTAATAAACCAAGCAACAATTTTTTAAAAAAAAGTTTAAACGTTACATAACAAGCAACAGTTGAAAAATTTTAAACGTAACATAACAAGCAACAATAAAAAAAAACTTAAACGTAACATAGACAGCAACAGTAAAAAAATTAAAACGTAACATGACAAGAAATAATAAAAAATTAAAACTTAACATAACAAGCAACAATAAAAAATTAAAACGTAACATAACAAGCAACAATAAAAAAAACTAAAACTTAACATAACAAGCAACAATAAAAAAATTAAAACGTAACATAACAAGCAACAATAAAAAAATTAAAACGTAACATAACATAAAAAGCAACAATAAAAAAATTAAAACGTAACATAACAAGCAACAATAAAAAAAACTTAAACGTAACATAGACAGCAACAATAAAAAAATTTAAACGTAACATTACAAGCAACAATAAAAAAAAATTCAAACGTAACATAACAAGCACCAATAAAAAATTAAATCATAACATAACAAGCACGAATAAAAAATTAAATCATAACATAACAAGCAATAATAAAAAAATGAAAACGTAACATAACAAGCAACAATGAAATAATTAAACGTAACATAACAAGCAACAATAAAAAATTTAAATATGACATAACCAGCATCAATAAAAAAGTTAAAGCCTAACAGAACAAGCAACAATAAAAAAATTTAAACGTAACATAACAAGCAACAATTAAAAAAATTTAAATGTAACATAACCAGCATCAATAAAAAAGTTAAAACCTTACAGAACAAGCAACAATAAAAAAATTTAAACGTAACATAACAAGGAACAATGAAAAATTTTAACGTAACATAACAAGCAACAACATAAAATTTAAATGTAATATAACAAGCAACAATAAAAAAAACTAAAACGTAACATAACAAGCAACAATAAAAAAAATTAAAACGTTATATGACAAGCAACAATAAAAAAAAACTAAAACATAACATAACAGGCAACAATAAAAAGAATTAACGTAACATAACAAGGATTTTTTTTTAATTTGAAGCGTAACATAATAAGCAACAATTAAAAAAATTGAACCTAACATAGCAAGCAACAATATTTTTAAATTTTAACATTGACATAATAACCAACAATTTAAAAAAAACTTAAGTGTGACATACCAACTAATAAAAAACACATTTGTAAATCATTTGTACACAGAAAGAGAACTTGAGTAGTCTTTTATTGTAACAAACCCATATCATAACAATGTTTTTGTATAGACCTTATTGCAACCGAACCAAATCTTTGACATCAATTATGCATTTTGCAAGGCAAACAATTCAGAGTAACGTATGTGTTGACAATAGTTCAAAGTTTAGTTTTATTTCCAAATAAGAAATAAATTGCAGAAAATGTTCAGTTTATATTTGTAATGAAATTTGAGTCGACATGTTTAAATCTCAAAGGAAAATGTTCAACTTCTATTTACATAAAGGACAAGTATCGGGAATGGGAGAATCAACTGAAACGCGCCTCGTGTAAAAAGAGTAGACGTAAACATTAAAAACAAAATTAAAACAAACAAAAACGAATGTCCTGCAGTAAAAAGAATTTACCATTCCGTCTGTTCAGTCATAAGAGACTCTGTAAGGGCAGTTGTGTGGGTAATTGTGAAGCAAGGGTTGCATCTTATTCTACCGGCAAGGAGAAGCTCAGAACGATTGGAAACAATGCCAGTATCTGGCAAATATACCCGGTGGACCAAGTGACAAATAAGTGAAGAGCACATACAGTACCTTGGGTTGCTAAATGGTCACAAATTCTAATACTGGCCAGGCTCAATGTCGCGTATCTTCAATGGTCTAATGGGAACCGGTGTGTCAATGTGTTTATGCCGTATATATTTACCACAAGGCGAATCTATATACTAGTTCTTACTCTTATTCGCCTCAAACAAGCACTGTGTCAAATTGGACATAATGGGCTACTATCGATGCCTCAGTTCAGTCTCAAAAAACAAAGGATACCCCCTGTAGGTGCAGCTGCGCGTGAAATTGTGAGGCAAGGGTTGCGCAATCTCTAACCACATCTCCCATTAGTCGGCACTGTTTGAGTCCAGTGGCAAGGAGAATCCAGAACGACTAAAAACAATGCTGAGATACATGGAGAGCACATTCAGAACCTGGAAGGCCCAAAGGGTCACCCATTTAGTATTGATCAGGTTCAATGTTGCTTAACTTCAATGATCCAGTGGGAACCAGTGTGTAAACGTGATTATGCTTATAAGGGCTACTATTTAGGACCATATCTACAGGGATAATATGTAGGAAGTTGAGCAGCGAGATGTCTGTTCATATTATACTTGAATTTCTGCATGCCAGTACAGTCAGAGATGCAAGAGACAGGTGGGAATTCCAAACTAGCAGTTTGAAGGAAGAAACTATTAGAGTAGAAGGCTTTCTGGTATATACGGATATCTAAAGTGAAAGGCTGGATTTTTCTGCTTGTCGAGTTAGTCTGGGGTATATATGTCGAGGGGGGCACAAGTGCTACGAGTTCATCAGCACGTTCTATTAAAGTGTTTGTAAAATAGACACAGAGATGCAATGTTGCGGCGATATGGTAGCGGTTGGAACTTGGCAGATAGTGCAGGGTCTGTTATATTTGAAACTCATTTTTAAACCCTGCCTAAGAGGGAGAGACGATACACCAGCCTAAATGTGGTAGCACTACTCTCTGCTTAAGCGAATGGTGGTTTTGTAGAGATATATGATACTGGCCGATGTGAGTAATTTTCTAGCACGGTGGAGGGAGCCCATCTTCTTTACAGCAGACTTGGCAATGTCTTCAATATATTTGTTCTAATTCATGCAGCATGTGAAGGATAAGCCAGGGAGTTTGAAACGTTATTTATTTATTATTTTTTAGTTTTTTAGTTTTACTGCATAGGACAAGAAAGGAAAATATGCAACTTTAGTAGAATTTAATGTTCCCAATGATGACGGGTTAAACAGATCTGAAATGACAAAAGGTAACGAAATACCAAGGTTTTATGTATAATATTAAAAGAAACTAGAATCTTAGGAATATCTTTATCAGTCCAGTAATTATACGAGCAACCGGTGTTTTAAATATACCTGCCAAATATTCCCGGTGGACTACATAAGAGATACAAACAATTGGACTTAAAGAGACGGTTAGAGTCTAAAAAAAAAGATCTATCGGTTGGAGTGGCTGAGATAGCGAGTGAATGTTTGGCATCCAGTAGGATGTCCCAGCCCTAGCTAGAACAAAATGATACGATATTTTTTTTAAAGGGGGCGATTGGTGTATAGAAAAGGAATAGGAATAGTACACATTATAAGGCGATAGTTTTATGATATCAAAACACGAGTTCAAATCACAGGTAAGTCTTATAAGACTATATATATCTTTTATAAATTAAAAAAAATTAACTTGGCATAACAAGCTACAAAAATTTATAAGTACCGTATATTTCGGCGGATAAGACGGCCCTTTAACTTTAACATCATCTTTAAAAACCAATACTTCATAAGATACCGATTGTTGTAGTCTCTAGCCTAGGCTAAACAAACATGGCTTCGTGATTTAGCAGTCGTCTTATACAACCGATATATGATAAATTTATAAAAATTTGTTTCAATTTTGTACCTCGTCCTATCTGACAGTCGCCTTATATGCTAAAATATATGGTATTTTAAAATAACTTTCTGTAGACATAAATGGTATCAGGCACTAATTCAACACGAATTGTTTTGCCAATAAACGCAATTACTAACTCTAACTAAGGAGATACTTACTCTCTCATGCAAATATCTAAGTCGCATATTTCTTTCAATTTCAAACTCGTTTCCTCGGACTAGCTATAAAGGTAGTTAAAGATGGAAACTGATATGCCTAAGTATTTACTAACCCTAACCTTACCCCTGCAAGGTGCGGGTATTAACTAGTATCAAATATTATGCTATTTTACAAGGATGTCAAGACTTATCAAAGTATAAAGGCAACTCGAGGACCTCTATCTCTATTATATAAAAGGAACTTTGTTTCTGTGTGTCTGTGTCTATGAGTTCCTTCCCTATGCACTCCAAAACGGCTGGATCGATTTTTATGAAATTTGGTTGGTTGGTTGTTTTTGTTTTACGGCATATCAACCTTTTTCAGGTTATTTAATGCCAAATCTAGTTATTTTGAGGAACGATTTTTAATGGAGTATATATTTTTTTAAGTCAGATTCTATTTAACCCATAGTTGGGACCCTAACAGGTACTACCACTCCGGGTCAGAGTGGACCTGGGAGCAATGGCAATTAAAGGGTGGCTCCACAATCCCCAAAGCCCGCAAGGTGGGGCCTCACCATCGGATATAGTTTTAGGTCATATCCAGGACCTTTATGAAATTTCACACGAAGGAACTTTATGTGTCTGGCAGTGTTCTTAGACAGTGTTTGTATCGAAATATCTTCAATAAGTTTCGATAATCAGAATAATTCGATGGAAAAAAGGAACAGGTGATTTTGACGAAAGTTAACACCTTACACAGCCTAACATCACAAGTGTATTTGAGAAGTTTTATTACCACACATACGGAATGGCTCGACATATAAAATCAACAGTAGGTTCTTTGATACAACATAGGTGCGTTCGAAATGAATGTTTCTGTTTAAAGTATAATTGCATCACGATAGATGACTTTTCCATTTTAAACTTAAATTCAAGCCATTATCACCGCACAACTAGTAAGGCCAAGTATATAACATCGACAGTGGGTTCTTTGATATGACAGGGGCGTGTTTGAAATGAATGTGCCTGTTTAGAACACGATTCAAGTATATTCCTTGCCTTTTGCATTTTAAAGATTAATTCAAGTCATTATATATAAAAAATAATTTTATAAAATCAAAAGTAGGTTCTCTACAGTGCAATGTAGGCTACAATATATTGTGGACTACGAGAGACTTGTGAGTTTCTTCCCTGTGCACCATAATGTGTCCCCAACTAGAGCAGGCAGTCAATAGATTTGAATTAAAGATAGGTTATTCCGCAGATTTCGATATAACAATAAAAATATGGGAGTGCGAAACATCTGTTGATCATCATTCAACCTCGGGCAACATCGGGTCTCCTTGCTAGTAAGCGACGAATCGCTCATCACGCATAATCGTAAACGTGTGGTAACTATTCACACCTTTTATTATATCAAAATTGTTTCGTTAGTTTCATTTAAGCCTTTTTATCAAACAAATCGGCGGTCGAATATTGGGGGGGGCGGCTTTTTTTCGTGGACATCACTCCAGACAAGACATGAAACCACTTAATGTAAGAAACTTAAAATATTCCTTCAAAGTCAAACGCTAGCCAAAGATAAGCATTATGGGTATATATTATGACGGAGAAAAAGCAATATTTCCTCCTTTGCCAGAGACAAATCTCATGTGAGGACTAAAGGACAAAATAAGAGAAGCAAGAATTACAAAGTAAACTCCTGATCCTCTTTATGTGCCTGGCAGTGTTCTACTTTATTACTGCTTATTTCTGGTGCAAAAGATACTAAATAAATAAAATAAAGTGTCGGTAATACTAACCCTAAGTCAAAGGGTATTCAGTCGAATGGATAAGTTTTTGTTTTAATCTTTTAGACCTGAAATAAGCGAGCATATCTAAATAGAAACAATGGTGGCTTGATAAAATCGGTTAATTGAAAGGAGTGAAACAAATGTTAGCGCTTGTGCAGTTTATGAACCGTGTTATCTTTGAAATTGGATTTTCAAGCTAAATTACATTTTTTTACGGTGTCATTTGAAAATACAGAATAGTTATTAAACCCCATCTAACATGTTAATAATGTTTTGTTTTTGTTTTTGTTTTTTTAATAACAATATTATTATTCCGGCACGGTCCGGAAACGGAAGAAGTAAATAAAAAATTACTAATAATTTCCGAAGTTTACAACTAGTAAAAATGTTATATTTCTATTTAACTGACGTTTCTGAATGTTTGAGAGGAGGATTATTTATTCGTATTATTTGAATTCATCGGACTACTGTTCTCATCTTGAGTGTGATTTTCACAAGGTTTCGGTCGATGTCACCTCCGATCTTCAGGTGTATCCGGCAAGGACCCGTGGCGCAGTGGTTACAGTACTTTGAAAAAATCAATTGTAAAAAGTGCTATGCTCCTGAAGGTTCAATTTTTAATGTGGGCGATCCAAAAAACAATTGCGAATTACTTATGACCTCTATCCATTCATGGCTGACGGAACAAGAGCATGCTACCCACGTGAAGTAAATACAGGGTTTCGCTCGAAATTTTGTCTAAATTCCCGAGTTTGACAGAAACATTCCAGAGTTCGACAAGATATACCTTTTTCCTATAGCGGGAACAGAAACACGTACATTGCTCGTCTACCTTTATTTTGAATATAGGATAACAGAAAAATTATCAGCACATGTCAGCTAGTAATTCCCTTGTCTCTTTCTAAGATACGCTTTCTTTCTCTTTTCTTTCGGAGAAGTCTGTAGTCGGCATCCGTTACGGAGCGCGGGTTGGCGGGCTAATGAGATGAGAGGTTTTGCATAGAAACACAGTTGACGTTCCCTCAATCGGGGAAGTTCCTTTTTGTCGGCCTGTGGTCAGAGAGCTTTGGGCGCAGTCGACTCTCGACTTTTTCTCGCTCAGCTGTTCCGAACTCCTTGCTTCTCTCTCTCTCTCTCTCTCTCTCTCTCTCTCTCTCTCTCTCTCTCTCTCTCTCTCTCTCTCTCTCTCTCTCTCTCTCCATCTTCTTCTTACTAATTTTTTTTCTGTCGAAATTCGCCCGTGCACATTGTTATATAAATAGGTAACCTGGTGGGTTTGACGTTCTTGAAGCATACACTTCAGCCAATAGAACAGGGCTCTGTCACGCTCAGGCTCGTTCCCATTGGTCAATTACCAACCTTATGTAAGCATCTCCCCGTGGATAATTTTCCATCGAGAAATTTCTCACGCCAACAGGTTCTACGAAGGTAGCCCAGAGGTTATCGTCACCCAAATCCCATGCCAAAACCATATTTGTTTTCAAGTCTAATGTAAACAAATTCTTGTTGAGCTGTCATATTAAAGAATCAAATTCTGCTCAAATTCCACCATTACCGATCATCACGATTGAGAATGATGGTGACTATGTAAAAATGTAAATTGTTGAGCATAAATGTCGGTTGTTTTAATGGTACCACTCCCGACTTCGTAGCTCTTCGATATCTTTCAGTTAAAAAAAATAAAATGTTTTACCCTCGTATTACAAGGTGCAATCCGGGCGCCCATGCACAACCATCGTTCATCGCTGGCAAAAGTGCATTGAAAACGGTGGTGAGGGTAGAAAAATAAATTCTGAAGCATAACAGGTCGATCGTTTTAATGGTACCACTCCTGTCTTCGTAGCTCTTCAACTTTTGGAGTTTAAAAAGATAAGAGGCTTTATTTTTGGAACAACCCTCGTATTACAAAGCGCACCCCGGATGCTCATGCACAGCCATTGTTCATCGCTGTCAAAAGTGCTTAAGAATGCATTAAGAATGGTCGTGAATATATAAGAAAAATTAAATTGTGGAGCACAAAACGTCGCTCGTTTTAAATGTGCTCCCGTCTTTGTAGCTCTTCAATTTTTGAGGTAAAAAAATAAAAGGCTTTACTTTTAGAATGACTCTTGTATGACAAATGAGTTTGAGATTAACTTTGTTGTGATTGATCCGGTGTATAGTTTCTTTCAATCCTAGGAGCCCAACGCTTCCAGGTTTTACATTCTCTTCGAGAAGGGCTTGATTTATTGCTTATCGCCTGACTCTCCCCTACCGCATAATGTCTACGGGGCTGCTCAGGTATTTTCATAGGCCAGAGTGAGCTTATCCTAGTGTGTTGGCTTCTTAAAACCACATATGATCTTGGGTCTAAATTTCTAATAAGGAAATAAATAATAGCAATGTTATTATTTATCCGATTTTTTATACTAGCGGGGCGAAGGCGTAAGATACGCTTAAATATATTTTAATTCATGCAGATTTTGTATTTACTATTACAAAGCCAATTCACAATTGAATATTATATTGTACCTAATATATAGTAGTGATTTCAAAAGTTTACAAAAAATGACTTGGATGCTATCAGCTAGAATAAAAACCAAAACATTTAGTGTGATATCTGCATCTCCTACCGATGTAGCTATCAAGAGATGGGTGAGAAAGATTAAACGGCTTGAAGAAATGAATTGTATTTGAGCACGCGCAAAAAATAGTAAAATATGTCAGCAAGTTGAAATGAACAGTTCGCATTTCAACTTGCCAATATATGTTTTTATGCGTTATTCATCAAACAAAGATTTTACTCGTTATAAACCATGCCTGGTGTATGATTACTATCTCCTGTTTATTTCAGTGCTATGTGACCAGGAGTTTAAGAGTTTATCGGTTAAATATTTTCACACAGAGAGACAGACAGTCTGGCACACGCACAAGCATCTATTAATGAAGACAAAGACATGTGCTCAATAAAATGTGAAAAGTTCTGAAAAATGTGGATCAAAAGTTCTGTAGAGATAGAAATAATTTGCGGATAGTCCGGTAATATGGGTCGGTCGCTGGTATAAACGGCTTGTTGGTATTCATTTGCTTGGATCCAGCATTTAAACCTTATGCTTGATCTCGTCCTTTAGAATGCCGTGCTTATGACGTCTACAAAGTGACAGCAAGCTATCGTTTACAAAAATACTTTTTTGGCGCGGCTTATATTCATCACATGACCGGCTCTCTAAATACTTCTTTGAATTTGTTCGCTTTCCGCTTGTGGCAGTAATCGAAAGCCAAATATTTAAATGCTGGTCCTCGTCACTGGCTACTCTCCCAGGCTTTGCCTTTTCCCTTTGAGAAAGGATTAGTTTATTGCTAATCGCCTGAGGCAAAGCCTGGGAGAGTAGCCAGTGACGAGGACCAGCATTTATACAGACAAGTATATCCAGAAATATTTTTGCAGACGAGAGTGCTCCTTCTTTAGAGCGCTAACTTTTAATGTGTCACTTTCAACCCTTGTGCCATATCAATGAGTGGTAGATAAATAATTATAGTGACTGAGTTAATCACCCTGCACATTTCATCTGTATAAATATTTATAATCACTAAGTAAATCACCCAGCACATTTCATCTGTATAAATAATTATAGTCACTGAGTTAATCACCCAGCACATTTCATCTGTATAAATAATTATAGTCACTGAGTTAATCACCCGGCATATTTCATTTGTATAAATAATTATAGTCACTGAGTTAATCACCCTGCACATTTCATCTGTATAAATAATTAAAGTCACTGAGTTAATCACCCTGCACATTTCATTTGTATAAATAATTATAGTCACTGAGTTAATCACCCAGCATATATCATCCGTATAAATAATTATAGTCACTGAGTTAATCACCCAGCACATTTCATCTGTATAAATAATTATAGTAACTGAGTAAATCACCCAGCATATTTCATCTGTATAAATAATTATAGTCACTGAGTTAATCATCCAGCAAATTTCATCTGTATAAATAAGTGTTGATTTTTATTCTCGTGAGAAAAGGGAATAAATGTAAAAAGACGGAAACCACAACGTATGAACAAAGCAGGGGGGGATGAAACTAAACAGGCCAGTTAGTATCTAATCTGCATGCGCCGACTTCACACTCTATGTAAAATTTACTTTGTTCGTTCAAAATTCAATATCATAAATTTAAGATGGCTGTCAAATATTCAGTACAAAAACTGCCATCTTTTCTCTACGTAATTATAGCCAGTGAAATGTATTGGTGGGTTAGACACCGCGTATGTTTATCTTCAACCACATTTAAATAAATTTCTGTGGGAAAATATTGACCATATAATCGTCAAAACCGATTATGAGTAACAAGAAAAATATCCTATCAAATGAAAGAGATACAACTGACAATTAAGAGTCATACAATGCACTTCAAAATGACTTCTTGCCTGGCGTTTATCTTCGCTCAACATAATTAACATTATGTGCACAGTAGTTTTAACATTTATGAATCGTTTATGGTAAATAAATAGTCGCTTGAAATGTCTATGCCAGTTTGCCGGCAGAAGGAAGTCATCAGATCGTTAAATCTTTGAGGATATTTTTATTCTTCCCCAATATATATATATATATACACACACACAGTAGTGTTTAAATAGATCGTTAAGTGGCAGTTTTAGTAATTTAGAACTTCTTTAAAGCTTCACAGCTTACTCATTTCTCAACCAAATTTCAAACACTTCATACAGTTTATTGATAATCTTCTCGGCTATATTGTGAAAAAAAATTTTCAATTTTTCTTCAGTAAAACAAAAGTTATGATGAATTTTCTGGTGTTCAAAATTGTAAAAAAAAAATGTAAGGATGTAGGCGAAGTTTTTATGACGGGTTTCCATAGCAACCACGTCACTTCAGCGACTACTGTTGCTAGTAATTCACTGCTGTCGCGAAAAGAGAAGCAAGCGAAACAGAGAGAGTGAAAGCATGAAAGGGAGATATTTGGGCGGATTTTATTGAAAGCAGACAAGTGCTGTACATTGTTATTACATATGTGTTCATGGCGGCAAAAGAATAAGACTGGAATTAAACAAAGAACAAGTGAATTTATTAGAAGCCTAAAAAAATCATGGACTACAATAGAAAAATGCGAGCATGAAAAGTAATAATGTTAAAGCTTAAACATGGAAAAGTAAAGGACTAGTTGTTAAAACTGGAAAACGACAAGATATTCTAGTAAAAAATATAATAAACTTATAACTTCAAATATTGCAACATTAAGACATTCTTTTTATAAATTTAATTTATAACATTATATAATCAATTCTTAATGGTGCAATATTTGAAGTTATAAATTTATATTTTTTACTAGAATATCTTGTCCTTTACTTTTACCAGTTTTCACAACTAGTCCTTTACTTTTCTATGTTTAAGCTTAACCATATCACTTTTCATGCTCGCATTTTTCTATTGTAATATATATATATATATATATATATATATATATATATATATATATATATACACTTTAACGTATTTAAATGAATTAGAATGAAAAATTTGCTACCCTATATTTTAAAGAACCCCAACATCTATTAAACTGTAGGAGAGAAATAGTAAACAACTGTATACACGGGTTAAACTTTACTCTAGAATAGCGATACAAAATAAATATTGAAATTGGCAATAACAATAGAAAATAAATAAATAAAATAAAAATAAAATAAACATACATATACATAAATAACTATATATATATATATATATATATATATATATATATATATATATATATATATATATACTTTAAGTTATTTAAATGAATTAGATTACTGGTTAGTGAATCTAGTGGTTTCAAGTCTTATAAAATACTGGAAGGAAACCTCCTTTTTTCTCTCTCTTTTTTTGCTTTCAACAATCATTCCCTTTCTCTGTGTCCCTTTTAATCTTTAATATTTTCTCCGTGTGTGCTATTTAGCAAAATAATTTCGAACAAATATTAGTCTTTTGCTAGTATCTGTCCTTTAACGAGATGTACTTACATAGAAAATCCATGGATTAATGATTCTTATTTACACATTGTATTCTTTAGTTCAAACAATAAATTTTTATTTTGAAAAGTGATTCTTTTTAAATGAAATTTGAACTATAAAGTCTAATATATATATATATATATATATATATTATCATTATTATTATTATTATTATTATTATTATTATTACTATTATTATTATTGTTGTTGTTCTTGTTGTTTTATGAATCTACATTAATTTTATTTATCAATTTCTAGTATTTGCTTCGGCAGTGCTCAATAGGTAAGGAGAAATAACTAGTAAATTTTGAAAATATATATGGCAATTAAGCTACAAAACATTTTCCGCGTTTCATCCTCGTGGGTAATGGGTAATTCCCTGGTGAATCCTCAGGAGGATGAAAGGAAGTCAATTCTATGTCCAGTGCCGGCAAAAAGAGAGTCCGCAATTGTAATTTTTTCAAAAAGTGCAAATTTAAGCGAAATTTAATGTCACTGTTTAAACAACCTATACCTCACTTGGTTGGCCTTTTATTCCTCTATAATATTACCTGTTCATATTTGATTTTTAATTGAAATATTCTAGTGTTCACATCAATTAAAAAAGAATAGCTTTTAATTGGGGAGGCAAAAAGAAAGTCCGCAGCAACAAATTCGCTTAAAACCAGCTTAAAGTATCGACCCTAAATCAGTTTAAAATATTGATCAACAGGCAACAGAGCATCTCTAATCGTAATTGTTGTTGTTGTTCCAGGTTATACAGCGTAATATTTAGTTCATGTGCCACGACTTTCTCTTAGTGATCGTCAGGAGCTCATTAATCTCCACCTTTCTGGTTTATCCAATCGAGAAATCGGCCGCAGATTGAAATGTAATGAGAAAACGGTACGAAAGACTGTGCAAAAGCACCAAAATACCGGCAGTGTTCGTAATGCCCCTAAATCTGGTCGTACTAGAGTTACTTCTAACATGGAAGATAATGCTATCAAGATCCGCAGCCTAAGAAACAGATTTGAAACGGCTTCCCAAATCCAACAACAGTGCAATCTTGTTAAAAAGTGCTCTCTTTCTACTGTCAAGAACAGATTAAAGGAATTTAATTTGTGAGGATATGTAGCAAGACGCAAGCCAATGATTTCTGTAAAGAACAGAAAGCGCCGTCTGAAATTCGTCAGATGCAATGAAGATCATGACTCTTCATATTGGTCAAAAGTGCTTTTTCGCGACCAAAGTAAGTTCAATAGGCTAAGCAGTGATGGTAGGCAGTACATCCGTCGGAGGAAAGAGGAAGAATTTAATCCTAGGTACTCAGTTTCAACGTTGCAAGGTGGTGGAGGTTCAGTTTTGGTTTGGGGCATTATTAGTTACAATGGTCCAGGGCGTATAATTCGCTTGCAACGTCGAATTAATTTGACCCAGTACATTATTATGTTGACTGAGCTTTTTCTACCCTACTTTGG